>NC_064614.1:449272715-449575746 GCF_023898315.1 Schistocerca nitens
CCCAATCAACTTCCACCCACCCTCCCCGCGCCCTCTTTACTGAATCACAGTAAAAAGCTGATTCCCGGGTTGGTGGGTAGTAATAGTATGTCACTACTATCATAACCAAGCCTCGCAAAGTACTTAACAATTCAAATAAACGTTGGCATTTAATGAGTTATTTGTAATATTTTCAATTATGTTATGAACATCGTCGTATGAAAATGGTTGTAATTGCTGAAATGGACAGGGAGAAGACGTGTTTCCGATTTCTAGTGACATTTTACAGGCCATGTATCCATAGTGTGTGCCTCAAGGGAAATAGCCTAACCGCTACAGAGTACATTGAGGTGACGAAAGTCATAGGATACCTCCTAATGTCGTGTTGGACCTACTTTTCCCAGACGTAACGCAGCAGCTCGACGTGCATGCACTCAACAAGTCGTTGGAAGCCCCTGCAGAAATATTGAGCCATGCTGTCTCTATAGCTGTCCATAATTGCAAAGTGATGCAGGTGCAAGGTTTTGTGCACGAACTCTCGATTATGTCCCATAGATGTTCGATGGGATTCATGTCGGGCGCTCGAATTGCCCAGAATGTCCTTCACAGCAATCATAAACAGCTGTGGCCTAGTGGCATGGCGCATTGTCATCCACAAAAATACCATCGCTGTTTGGGAAAATGATGTCCATGAATGGCTGCAAATGATCTCCAAGCAGCCGATCATTCCAGTCAATGATCGGTTCACTTAAACCGGAGGACCCAGCCCATTCCATGTAAACACAGCCCACACCATTACGGAGCCACCACCATCTTGCACAGTGCCTTGATGACAACCTAGGTCCATGGTTTCGTGGGGCCTGCGCCACACTCTAATCCTACCATCAGCTCCTACAACCGCAAGTCGGGACTCATCTGACTTGGCCACTCTTTTCTAGTCGTCTAGGGTCCAACCAATATGGTCACGAGCCCAGGAGAGGATCTGCAGGCGATGCCGTGCTGTTACCCAAGGCACTCGCGTCAGTCGTCTGTTACCATAGCCCATTAAAGCCTAATTTCGTCGCACTGTCCGAACGGATACGTTCGTCGTATGTCCCACAATGATTCTTGAAGTTATTTCACGCAGTGCTGCTTGTCTACTAACACTGACAACTTTTGGCAAACGCCGCTGCTCTCGGTCGTTAAGAGAAGGTGCAAGTAGGCTGTTTAGGTTTTTATGTTGGTAACGTCACCTAGCACTCTGTATGAAAATCACTGGCTGTGCTGTGTGCAGTCTGTGGCTGGTTGGCATTGTTGGAATATTCGCCATTGTAGTGTTGGGCAGTTGGATGTGAACAGCGTGTAGCGTTGCGCAGTTGGAGGTGAGCCGCCAGCAGTGGTGGATGTGGGAAGAGAGATGACAGAATTCTGAGAGCGGACGATCTGGACGTGTGTCCATCAGAAAGAGTAAATTTGTAATATTGGATATCATGAACTGATATATATATATATATATATATATATATATATATATATATATATATATATATATATGATGACTTATGAACAGTATTAAGGTAAATAAATTGTTTGTTCTCTATCAAAATCTTTCATTTGATAACTATGCCTATCAGTAGTTAGTGCCTTCAGTAGTTAGAATCTTTTATTTAGCTGGCAGTATTGGCGCTCGCTTATTGCAGTAGTCCGAGTAACAAAGATTTTTGTGAGGTAAGTAATTCATGAAAGGCATAGGTTATTGTTAGTGAGGGGCATTCTTTTGTAGGGATTATTGAAAGTCAGATTGCGTTGCGCTAAAAATATTGTTTGTCAGTTTAGTGTTGATCAGAATAAGTAAAGAGGGAAATGTCTGAGTACGTTCAGTTTTACTCAGCTGTTTGAAAATCAAATAATGTAAGAGGTTTATCAGCACAGTCATTCATAAATTTTTCTAAGGGGACGTTTCATAAAGGTCTTCGGCCACTGCGTCGTTCTTGGTGAGAGGCAGTGCCTGAAGTTTGTTAGGGCGGCCGCTGTGACCGAGCGGTTGTAGGCGCTTCAGTCTGGGACCGAGCGACCGCTACGGTTGTAGGTTCGAATCCTGCCTCGGCCATGGTTGAGTGTGATGTCCTTACGTTAGTTAGGTTTAAGTGGTTCTACGTTCTAGGGGACTGATGACCTTAGAAGTTAAGTCCTATAGTGCTCAGAGCCGTTTGAATTTGAAATTTGTTATACTCAGCGCAGTCTTGACACTGTGGATCTCGAAATATTGAATTCCCTAACGATTTCTAAAATGGAATGTCTCATGCGTCTATTTCCAATTACCATTCCGCGTTCAAAGTTTGTTCATTTCCGTCGTACGGCCAAACACACGTGGAAAACCTTTTCACCTGAATCCAAATGATAGTTCCGCCAACGCACTCACCTTTTATAATTGCGTACGCGATACTATCGCCGTCTGTATATCTGCATGTCGCTAACCCATGCCTTTTGTCACCTGAGTGTATAAATCACGATGCCCGCGAATCATTGTTAGGAAAGTATACATGTTCCTCTCATACAACTCTGTCAGACTCACTGAGAAGAAGATATAATATACTTTTCTCGAGCATCGCATTTCAGTCAATCTGCTTTACCTGTCCTGACTGCTGTCGGTGGGACATTAAATGTTAAACCTTCTATAACGTCTGTGCTCCGAAAAAGCATTTCGTCGCCGTTGCCGCCTGACGAAATTTTGTTGACAAGCGTCATACGAAACACAGTTTGAGTTTCCGGCTGAAAGTCTGAGATAGGCTTTTAAAAATGCAGACGCGCGCGCGGAGGGAACCCCTGCGGGCGGCGGCCCCGGAATTGGAGGTAGCGCTGTCGCAACGCGCCGGCTTCATTCCCCCCCATTGTGCGCCGGAAGGGTCAGACGGCTATCGCTATTGATTAAACCGTATTTAAGGGAGCTCAAAACGTGTATTTGCAGTGCGGTATTGATTTGTGCCGTGTGTAGGTGATGTGCGCGGCCCGCCGTCGGGGCTTCACTGTAGCGGGCGCGACTGAGCCGCGGCTCAATACCCATTGCGCCATTACGTAAAGAACTCCCCCGGAGCGCGAACGACGCCGCGCGGAATACATTAAGGCCCTTCTGCTCGCGCCGAGTCCCACCTTTCTTTTGTCGACGACGCGGAGTGTGTAAAATGCCGGCAAGTATCGGTTTTCATGTTGCCCGCCTTATGCGCGCAGCGAATACTCTTTGACTAATCTGCGCGACACATAAGAGTGCACAGGCGTTACCAATCCCTAGCATGCGATTTGTATTAGTTGATGTACACGTCGCGCAGAGGAAAGCAATAGTCTTGCACACTTTCGTCTCCAGTCTCAAAACAACTCCCTTCTTGAGAAGCACTCAAGGCGCTACAACCGAATCGTGGAATATATTTTGTCTTCAGACATAATGACCTTTCTACACTCTGAGTAGCTCATCTGCAGAAATCAGCACGGTTTTAGGAAACAGTGGTCATGCGAGAGACAGCTGGCCCTCTTTGTGCACGATATACAACAGACTCTAGATACCGGCTCCCAGGTTGATACCATATTTCTCGACTTTCGAAAAGCGTCCGACCCAGTTCCGCACTTCCGCTTGCTCCAAAAAGTGCGCGCTTACGGTCTATCCGATGACATATGCGGTTGGATTGAAAGTTTTCTGACGGACAGAGAGCAGTATGTCGTCCTGAATGGGGTGACGTCAACAGAAACAAGCATAACTTCAGGTGTGCCCCAGGGCAGCGTAATAGGTCCACTGCTGTTTACATGAACGATCTGGTTGATGGCGTTGACAGCGGCATTAGACTGTTTCCGATGGTGCTGTAGTCTACAGGAAGGTAGTATCACACGGAAGCTGTGAACGAATCAATGAGGATTTGCAGAAAATAAATGCGTGGTGTAATGACTGGCAGTTATCTCTTAATATTAGTAAGTATAACCTACTGCGTATAACAAGACGAAAATCCCCATCAATGTACGAGTACAAAATAAATGCCGAGTCTTTGGAAGCGGTAACATCCGTCATGTCTCTGGGTGTGACTATTCAAAATGATCTCAAATGCAATGATCAGATTACACATGTAACGGGCAACGCGAACTCTACATTGCAGTTTATTGGTAGAATCCTGAAGCCATGGAGTCCTTCAACAAAGGAAATTGCTTACAATACGTTAGTTCGTCCGGTATTAGAGTATTGTTCGTCTGTATGGGACCCTTACCAGTTGGGTCTGATTCAAGAGATTGAGAAGGTCCAAAGAAGAGCGGCAGGATTCGTGACTGGTACATTTAGTCATCGCGACAGCGTTACAAATCTCATAGAAAGTTTGAAGTGGGACACGCTTGCAGATAGACGACGCGCTAGACGGAAGGGGCTGCTCACTAAATTCCGAAATCAGATCTTCGCCGAGGATGTAGAGCATATATTATTACCACCAACTTTCAAATGGCGCAATCATCACCATTCAAAGATAAGGCAAATTAGAGCTCGTACTGAGGCGTTCAGACAATCGTTTTTCCCTCGCGCGATCCGCGAGTGGAACAGAGGGGAGGAAATATGACTTTGGCGCAAGTTGTGCCCTCCGTCACACACCGCTTGGTGGCTAGTGGAGTATATAGGTAGATGTAGAACGGAAGGGTATATTATCGTCGCGTGACGTATGCCGATACACAGACGAGTTCTAAAACAAGAAAGGTTGTCTTTCATATGTTCCTTTCTTATAGCAATGTTCTTCTCCCTGATTACCAGTTGTATCCAGCATCTGCAATAACAGATTTTATGTATTTTCTGAAATGTATGATACACAACTGTATTAATTGTCTCATTGACATCTGATAATGATTAAAAGTGTATAGACTGAGGTGACAGAAGTCATACTGTAGAGATACGCACACATACAGATGGCGGTAGTATCGTGTACAAAAGTATAGAAGGCAGTGCACTGGCGGAGCTGTCATTTGTACTCCTGTGATTCGTGCGAAAAGGTTTCCGACGTGATTACGGCCGCACGATGGGAATTGACAGACTACGAACGGGGAGTTGTATTTTGACGCATGGGTCATTCCATTACAGAAAACGTTAGGGAAATCAATATTCCGAGATCCACAGTGTGAAGAGCGTGCTGAGAACACCAAATTTCAGGCATTACCTCTCACCATTGGAAACACAGTGGCCGACTACCTTCTCCTAACGACCGACACCAACGGCATCTGCATAGAGTTGCCAGCGCTAAAAGAGAAGCAACACTGCGTGAAATAACCGCAGAAATCAATGTCGGACGTACGACGAACGTTTCCGTCAGGACAGAGCGGCGAAATATGGCTTTAATGGTCTATGGCAGCAGACGAACGACGCGTGTGCCTTTGCTCATAGCACGACATCGGCTACAGCGCCTCTCCTAGGTTGGAATACAGACGAGTGGAAAACCGTGGCCTAGCCAGATGAGTCACGGTTTCAGGTGGTAAGAGCTGGTGGTAGGGTTCGAGTAGGGCGCAAACCCCACGAACGCACAAGTTATCAACAAGGTACTATGGAAGCTGGCGGTGGCTACACGATGGCGTGGGTTGTGTTTGCAAGGAATGGACTGCGTCCTCTGGTCCAACTTAACCGATCATTGATTGGAAATGGTTATGTCAACTACTTGGAGACCATCTGTAGGCCGAAACTTGTCACCGGGCCACATCAGGTTTGAAGAACATTCTGGACAATTTGAGCGAATGATGCGGCCAACCAGATTCTCCTACATGAATCTCATCGTATATTTATGGGATTTAATCTTGATGTCAATCCGTGCACAGAGTCCTGCACAAGCAACGCTTTCGCAATTGTGGACTGCTATAGAGGCAGCATGGCTCAATACGAGGTGTGGCTAGAAAAAAACCGGACTAGTACTGGTGAAACAATAAAACGAATGCAATAAGGCTGAAAGTCGCGTGGCCTGTCACGTGACTCTCGCTCCGCCTATTGCTCGAGTTTCATCTGGCTCCTGCACTCAGTCTGCCCGTGGCGTCTGTTTTAAGTAGTTGACGTTTTGTCTGTGCGTCGGAAAATGTTGAGTGTACAGAAAGAACAGCGTGTTAACATCAAATTTTGTTTCAAACTAGGAAAATCTGCAAGTGAAACGTTTGTAATGTTACAACAAGTGTACGGCGATGATTGTTTATCGCGAACACAAGTGTTTGAGTGGTTTAAACGATTTAAAGATGGCCGCGAAGACACCAGTGATGACACTCGCACTGGCAGACCATTGTCAGCAAAAACTGATGCAAACATTGAAAAATCGGTAAACTTGTTCGACAAGATCGCCGGGGTGGGATCACTTCCAATGTTTTCCAGGATGTCAGAACAAATCATTCTTCGGCGTTCCTTCTGTTCAATTGTGAGACACTTTGGAACCATTTTTGAACACACTTTGTTCATGTTGAAACATTCATGAAGAATCTGCCTAACACTTTCCTTGTCAACTCCTGTTAACTCAGACACTGCTCTGATTGTTAAACGGCGATCTTGTCGTACAAGTTTACCGATTTTTTCAATGTTTGCATCAGTTTTTGCTGACAATGGTCTGCCAGTGCGAGTGTCATCACTGGTGTCTTCGCGGCCATCTATAAATCGTTTAAACCACTCAAACACTTGTGTTCGCGATAAACAATCATCGCAGTACACTTGTTGTAACGTTACAAACGTTTCACTTGCAGATTTTCCTAGTTTGAAACAAAATTTGATGTTAACACGCACAGACAAAACGTCAACTACTTAAAACAGACGCCACGGGCAGACTGAGTGCAGGAGCCAGATGAAACTCGAGCAATAGGCGGAGCGAGAGTCACGTGACAGGCCACGCGACTTTCAGCCTTATTGCATTCGTTTTATTGTTTCACCAGTACTAGTCCGGTTTTTTTCTAGCCACACCTCGTATATCTGCAGGGAACTTCCAGCGACTTGTTCAGTCCATGTCACGACAAGGTGCTGCACATCGTCGGGCAAAAGGAGATCCGGCACGTTATTAGAGGGTATCCCATGACGTTCGCTACCTTAGTGTAATTGTCTTATTCGAACCATCGACTTTGGATAATGATTAAAAGCGTATATATTATTGTTCTTATCTCTACCGACCCTGCTTCGTTGATGTTTTCTCTTCGTTTGTTAAATAGTTTCTGTTCTTACCACTGTCGAATTTCATTTCCGAATCCTAGAAATAAAACCAGTTTATTCGGCCACGAAGCATTAGTGAGTTACGGCTGTGCAGGCCATTGGTGGAAGAATCCTATAAATTCGTGACTCCTGGAATACAAAGGAACAGAGAAACGCCAGTCAACGAACGAAGTCAAACACTGATTTCGCATCATGATTTCAAACAGGTTCCAATGCAAATACTGCTGTTACGACAACAAGAAGATCAACGCAAGCAAATTAGTGACCTTTAAACTCAAACTCAACACGCAGTGACATTAAATTATTCTCGCAAGTGGCAACACAGACCGCAAATATGACAAACAATTCGCCCGCCAGAACCAGCGTAGTTTCCACACCGAGAAGAAAAGAAAAATTAGGTAATACCTAGTTGAGAAACCAGAATTGTGGTTTGTAAAGTTACACTTAACATTCACTCAAAACGACGTTACTATAGTCCAGGTAAAATTACTTGGCAGTTGGCACTTCACGCGTTTCCTCCAATCAGACCGCTCAGTATCACGGCCGGACCATTCGCCGTTGCCAAACTGGCACAACAGTTGGTCAGTTCACTTCTAATTCCTTGACTGGCAATCTGTCTTGATGTGTTTGGATCCAGAATCATGGGTCCGTCACTTTTATTTCGTATTTCATCGCACATAATAACCACAGCAAGAACAATATACACAAACAGCGATGCTAATGAGACACACCTTTCACACACAAAGCTAACCAAACACTACTGGATACTTTCGCACAAGACGCGATTCAGCGTCACATAAGCAGTTATCATAATCACAAAGATAGGGTAACATTAGCGAGAAATTACAGTTTGCTTTTACCGCTGAGAGTGAATTTTTTCCGTCTTATTTTTTCGTTGAGGTTAACTTCAATCGCCGTGAACGAATCGACATGATTTTAGTTCTGCCACAGATTGTTGCCCGCCATTTCCTCCGATAAATTGCGCTCCACGATGTTGCGGTTAACTTAGGACATGAATTTAAATCCAGGGCTACAAAAGGCTTCATCTGCCGTATTTCAGTCATTGGTCACAAAAAATCAGCTGTCGATAGAGCATCTCACTATTTCCGAAATACTCGCGGCGGCCACTTCGAACTTTGCTCCGCCCACATATTAACAGCATTTGTGAAGTGACCCACTGTGTGTCTCACCTATAACCGAACAGCAGCCAGCAGCCGACGTGCCAACAAAGCAGCGACAACTGACAGACGTCATCTGTCAAGTAATTCTAATTGGACTACAGTGGCAGTAAACAGCTCAGCTGCGCCAACAGTCAGAGTGGTTTCTGACATTAATCAAGCCACCCGTGCAACAGATTCGCATTTGAAAGACATATTAGTCAGCCGATTGTGTAACTCAGTGGACCAACGCATGCAATAAGTATTTCATTTTGAACGTATGGGCGATAGAACACAGCAGGAATTCCGGCGCCACCTGAGAAATGTCGATAAAGCAGCAGTGTCTGACGTAAAGCATGTTTGACTAACACAACTACCATTACCAGTAAAAACAGCCATGGCGGCGTGTGAGAAAAGTGATACTAATTTTTTTATATCGGTAGCAAACAAAGTTCACTTAATGATGGAACAAGCAGACACTTCTGTGGTGGCGCAAGTAAGTAACGACTTCGACTCGGGCGAGACTGCGGCTATTCGACATGAGCGACAACGGAACTTTAACGAACGCCTGCCAAAGTCTACAATGTGAAATGGACACGCATCAGAAGCAGTCATTGTCACTGAAGATAAGCAAGCGAAGCCACACCAGACAAAGTAAAGAAGGTAGTCACTCATTCCACTCGTTAAACCAAACTAAAGAACAAACGACAGAAGGGAAACAACACCAGCCGGTTGCTGATACCACAAGCGTTTTGACGATAAGGCCAAAGGTGCACGGCATCATGCAGTTTCACAGTCTCTCCCAGCGGTCTGCAGTAGGCGCAACAGGCTGCACTGTTCCAAAAAGGTGCCGAATCAGAAACGATAGAGCGATCATTAGTTTTGGAAGCACCGTCGACGACGTAAACAAAATTAACCACGATACAGTGCTCAAAATTGGCCCATTTACCAGCAACAAATCGACCATGGCCATACACACAGTGAAACACGAAAGTGTGTTCGCAATATGGTGCCATTTGTATGTGATAGGCAGGCAAGTAAATCGTTGCTACCCTATCAACTCGGGTTCGAATGTAAGTACACTATAGTAGCTGGGCAAAGTCGGTTCTCGAGCAATTTTTATATCAAATTATTTATGCAAATTAATTAACTGGGCAATTAATTATCCCCACCCCCATGATGACGTCATGGGATTTCCCCAGCCAGCATGTGGATCACCCTAGAGGACTCCCAGCCCACTCCATTCCCCCTCCCCTCGAGTGGCATAATCCAAGAGGGTGGCCCAGGAAGAAATGGCGGTACATTCAAATTTATTGGCAGGAATATAAAATTTTGTGCGTTCGCCTTGAAGTCCGGAGACAAAACGACCTAGTTCACAGCCGACCACGGTGGCCGTGCGGTTCTAGGCGCTCCAGTCTGGAGCCGCGCTGCTGCTACGGTCGCAGGTTCGAATCCTGCCTCGGGCATGGGTGTGTGTGATGTCCTTAGGTTAGTTAGGTTTAAGTAGTTCTAAGTTCTAGGGGACTGATGACCACAGCAGTTGAGTCCCATAGTGCTCAGAGCCATTTGAACCATTTGACCTAGTTCACAACACCACCATCAGAGGCCAACCGCTTTCCCCTCCCCCCCCCCTCCCCCCCCCCCATCTGGAATTTAGTGGAAAAAGGACTCTGTCCGTGCTGGGTTGCTGGATAGGAGGGACATAAGTCTTTATCGTTTTGTGCACAATGCGGTATATTGTTTATTTAAGAAACTTGAATTGCAATTGATCAAGCATTGAACAGTAGCTCCATCCACTTTTGTCAGTAACTGTTGAATGTGGAGTGGACATTTTTGCTGTTAGTCTAGCACTGGGGAGTTGCTCCAGGTAATCTAGCCAATAACCCTACATGGGAAATAATGATAGGACATCAAGCTATCACTGAAGTACAGGGTAGGAGCCACTGCTGGGAGGAACATAAGGATAGGTAATAATAATATTAGAACACCTACCCCCTGTCCCTCTGCACTTTGTTTTTCTTTATTGTAAGTACACGCATGGCCCCATGTGGGCAGGGGAGGGCTGTCAGTGGCACAGTCCACCGCTCTTCAGCCATCGAGAGACAAATAGTGATAAAAAAGATGAAACAAAACATACAAGAAGGTGATAAAAAGGGGAGCATGGGAATATAATAATGGGGAAGACAATGGGTACTAAAATATACACTTCATGGAAATGTTTGTCGTGTGTCCCACTGCAAATTTTTTTTCCTTTATTTTAATTTTTATACCTATACATAGGTAGGCTGGCAGCAGCATTCTACGCTGCTCTTCAGCCTTCGAGTCGACAATGAGAAAAACATGAAGAAGATGTATAATAGATATACTGACGGGCAAAAAACAGTAGACACAGAAATACAAAACACGGAGCCATTCACACTCGACGAAAATTACACTGAAACACGTTGGCACGGTGCACAAACACTGATGATTCGACGGCACAGGTGAACGTTGGTGTGTGACGGTGAACACTAACACAAACACGACGGCACACACACGAGAAACTGATGGCGATGATCTCCGGCGCGCGAATGTCCACGTAGCGTGTACGAGTCTGGGGACCTGCCAAGAGGGGAAGAAGGGGGAGGGGGAGGGAGCAAGGATGCCAATGGCAGAGGAGACGGGAGGAGGAGCGGATGAATGGGGGTAGGGGAAGCCCGGGGAGGAGTGGGGAGAGAGGGAGAGAGGGAGAGAGGGAGAGAGAAGGGAGAGAGGGTGCCCATAGAAACAAAACACAGGAGGAGGGAGGGAGGATCAAAGTTGATAGGAGGGGTCCCACTGCAAATGTAACAGCCTGCACTATGAACAGGGCTCCTATAGCAACATCATTTGAGAACAAAACACACTTGTATCTATTTACAAGACACAAGTTGTTTCCAAGACAAGAGAAACATGGGAAATATATCGTACATTATCTGACCTGAACACTGTTTCCCACGACGTAAAAGAAAACTGAACGGTGATGTCCAGTCACCTCCAATCTAGTCCAATGCCATCTACTGTTTTGTGTAGCCGAAGAAACAGCCAGCTGGGGAGCTGCTGTCAATCACACGCCAAACTTCCTGCCACCCGAGTCCTCCCACCACGAGCCGTGGCACAATGCAGTCCAACTTTGGCTAACTGCAGCCCCATCCCTGACAGAGACCCCGCAGCATACAATAATCCAAAATGGTGTTTTGGTTGTCAGTATACCTCGAATTTATCATGTCACATGCAGATTTCTCCAATTTATATGAGTTATTTTCGAAGATAGAAGAAACTGGACCATATACGCGTTTTCACAGCACAGAGAAGTTATAAATATTAGGTTTATACTACGTGTCACTTTATAAATTCCATAATATAGCTGATTTTATTATGATGATCATTTCGCCCTGTGTAGATTATGTCAAAAGATCTAACCACAACAAAGAAACGCCTGATTAACGCTCCAACTCTCGAATTATACCCACGGTACTCTCACCCTAGCATCCACCTGCCGGCAGCGCTCAGTTGATATCAAATTGATAGGCTAATTAATTAATTTGACCATGAGAGTCCGTTTGCATGGTGAGTATATTTTTCCTGCAACCATATTACACTCTCCAGGTAACCGTTAGAGACACTTCCACGACGTCTATGGAGGCTTCCCATAGGCTACGTAAACACTTCCTCTGATACCAAAATGGTTGGTAATCGACATCAAATAGCTGAAGACATCCAACACTATTTGCATTCTGTGTCTTGATTGTCTTGTTATGCTGGTGGAAGTAAATAACTTAGACTCTGGTCTACCGCTACCCAACTAATCCTGCTTAGACCTGTTAGTCTATGGGGGGCAGTAGGATGTTTCACTCTCTTCTCAACCCCAGGCTGCACTGAACAGCTGTCACTGGGGAGCGAGCTTCAGCCCGTGCGCCAGGGCTGTACCGCCCCCAGCGACAACCAACCACTTGCCGTGCTGCATAACTGTTAATGATTTCAGACTCGCCAAAGTTGGCCTATCCTTTCCAGAAGGACTGGGCGCTTAAATGTCGCTGGGATAAATACCAGGATGTTGAACAATATGCTTTCCCTCATCCGCGCTACTAACTGAAACCTTCTGAGATTTGTTTTAGAAATATCATGAAAAGGCTGCTTCAGTGAGCAATAACAAAACACCAGTATACTGACCGCCACATCGCAAACGTGTATGAGCATGCTGACCTAGGTTTTCCCCAGAATGAAGCCCTATAGAAGCGTTCCTCTTGCCTCCCACCAACTTAGCGGGTGGATGATTCAAGAATTCACATGGGCATCCCTGGAGGAAAGATGATGCTCTTTTCGAGGAACAGTATTGAGAACTGGTATTTGAAGCAGGCAGCAGAAGGATACTACTGCCACCAACATACATTTCGCATAAGGACCACGAAGACGAGATACAAGAAATTAGAGATCATAGGGCGGCATATAGGTAGATTTTCCCCTCGCTGTATTTGCGCGTGTAACAGGAAAGGGAATGACTAGTAGTGGTACAGGATACCCTCCACCACACACCATATGATGGCCTGCGAAGTAGGCAAATAGATGTAAGTTTAGTCTACCTATAAAGAGTCAGTCCATCCATTTATAGGCACACGAAAGTGATGGAAGAATGTTTTCTCTTAATTATTGAGAAAATAAAAGATGGAACTTTGCTGCTGATAGTCTGTCTGTGGAAACCTTCCTACTAGTCCCTGATTTTCCTGTTGCAGTCACTTTGCGAGACGTATGAGACAGGTTGTAATATAAAATACTTAGAAAAACAGGTATAGGGCTCGCCTCTCAACTCACCTTTCGTCACAGTATCGCTTACCTGCCGTATTCTCACTAATCGTCCAGTCTTCGATTCATAGCATTTGAATCCACCTGATTTCGACGAGTAAGAGATGTCGCCCACCAGGTTACAGACCCCTGCTGATTCTCTCGAAATCCCATCACGCTCCAGCAGCACTGTTCCATTAGGTGGAGGGCTGACAGGTAGAGAGCTATCACAACGAGAAAAATGGCAGACTAATGCAAGTGGCATGTGCCACGCGGGATTAGCCGAGCGGTCTCAGGCGCTGCAATCATGGACAGTGCGGCTGGTCCCAGAGGAGGTTCGAGTCCTCCCTCGGGCATGGGTGTGTGTGTTTGTCCTTAGGATAATTTAGGTTAAGTAGTGTGAAAGCTTACGAACTGATGACCTTAGCAGTTAAGTCCCATAAGAGTTCACACACATTTGAACATTTTTTAACATAGCCATGTAAGTATACATAAGCTGCACAAAGAAATTCAGATGGATAATACCTACAATCCACTCACATCGGATGACTAATAGTAAATATCCCTTCTGTACATGACCTCATTCCTGCATCGTATTCCTATGATTAGCACCTTAGAAATGCGACAATGTAATGGTGTCCGAGTCTTCATTGAAAGCACAGTGACTCTCTCCCCGTTATTTTTGTAACACGTAACTGAATAAAACCACGAACTATACAAACTTCGCTAACGTCACCTGATAGAGAACTCAATAAGATTTTATCGCATCTGACTCTTTTGATATATGGGTAAACAATTACTGTCTGCATGTTGGCATCAACCGTAAGTGGTGGTCGCATTAAATATACATGTATTGGCCCACTGGAGCAGGCGACCAGCGATCGAAGTCACTTCCAGGAACCTGTGTAAAGCTTTCTTGCCTATAGTGGTGGAAGACGAATAAACTACCAAATGAACAAAATACTACGACCAATACTCACCAATACACTGGCTTTTCAGGTCTATAGTGTTACTCTTTCTGATAGAAATGCTGTCTGCAGTTTGGAATCATATATCTCCGTTCAACCACGTAATAGCGTTGGATCCTTAAGACGTTTAATAATTACAGCCACTGTGGCACTGTGGCTCTCTCGTCTCTCGAAACGACTCACCTTTTTCGAACCTATCCGCAAAGAATCCGCAGCTCATGGTTTTGCGGTAGCGTTCTCGCTCCCCGCGCATGGGGTCTTGTGTTCGATTCCCGGTGGGGCCAGGGATTTTTCCTACCTCGAGATGACTGGGTGTTGTTGTGTCGTTTTTATCATCATCATTCAACCCCATTACGGCCGGAGGAAGTCAATGGCAAACCACCTCCGCAAGGACTTTGATTAGTATGGCGATGCGGGTCTCCCGCATCGTCCCCTATGCTCCTTGGAGTATGGGACCTCATCATCATTATCATCATCCGCTAAGGACCCCATACAGCGAAACTCCAGCGTGGGCTTAGATAGTCTCTCCGCATCCTGTCACTGTTCCTCAGTCTATGCCCCGCCCTCCCAGCACCACTGTCCATGTGACCATTCCAGTTGAAGTCGGAACTCAGTTGAAGTCAGATAGCGGTATACCTAAGACCTTCCGCAGCCCATGGAGAAACAGGGTGAGCTGAGCTAATGTGATAGGGCAATGTTTTGATTACTGGGGGAAAATGAGAACATGTTGCCATAGCTCCACCAAATGTGTACAGTGTTAAGGACAGCACCAAATGAAGTTTTCTCCAGCAACATGTATTAGGTCTTAAAACACCGAAACAGTCCTACACAGTGTCAAACAGATGATCAATTTTGTAGCTGTATATTGCAGCCCCCCAACTGGTAATACAACACGCTTTACGTAAGGACACTTTATAAAAATCTATAAGGTTGTTGCTGATTACTTTGGGGTTACAGCTGGGCTTGTGATCTGACGAATATAAATTTATTATACTACATTTAGTGGACCTCAGCATTAGACATTCTGTTTCAGCCATCTTATTGCTGTCTACGAAAATTGACTGTTTCCCTGGATCTCAATGCATCCATGTCAGCTTTTTCTCATATTCCTTTTGGTGCCACATACCTGTCCCCATGTACAAGAATTTTCCTGCACCAAGCAGAAGGCATTCTCCCTTAATTTCCCCATATTTCAGCGTATTCTCCCTCAATTTGCGAGGGTGGGAGTACTTCGTATATTATTCAAGAGTTGGAGCATTAATCAGCCTTTTTTTTTTCATTGCACTGAGATATTTTGAGAGAATCTACACAGGGCGAGTGAGATGATCATCATAATAAAATCAACTATATTATCCACTTTATAATGTGATACACATTGTGAACATGATATTTACCACTTCTCGGTGCTGTTCCTTGAGAGACTTCGTATATGATGAGGTATTTGTCTGCTTTGAGAGAGTTCGAAAGTGATGAGGCATCCTGTGACAGAGGTAGAGCATGCTCTTAGCACCCTGTCACGCCACCAAAAATGAGTTTAATATTCCAGTCTTGTGATGCAGGACGTGGCAGATAAGAACCGATTTTTCTATCTTAGGAGGGAATACTTAGAGGAAATATAGCCCTTATCATAGTGTTGTACAGGGTTTTTACAGCAAGTAACGGCACTTTAGCGACATGAAAACGCATGTATGGTCAGATTTCTTCTATCTTCGAAAATAATTCTTATAAATGGGAGGAATCTACATTTCATGTGAGAAATTCGAAGTTATTGATAAAACAACATCCCCATTTCGGATTTTTTATACTGAGGAGTCTTTGTCAGGGACGGGGCTGCAGTTAGCCGAGTCAGGCTGCATTGCCCCACAGCTGCCAGTGGCAGTGCTCGGGCAGCAGTGAGTAGAGGATTAGCATGGCTGGTGATGGGGGACAGCTTCCTGACTGGCTGACTCTTCAGGTACACAATACACCTGGTAGATGGCTATGGACTACACTGGAGTTATTTTCTTTTTTGTCTTGAGACACCGAGTTCAGGTAAGATAATGACTGCTACATTCATAAAAAAAATAACCTAAAATATATTTCAGATGTTTCTGTTGGCTAGGATGTGGCTTACAACTCATAAATAGGTATAAGTGTGTTTCATACTGAAATGGTGTTGCTACAGGAGTCCTGTATATGGGATAGGCTGTTGTGTGTGCAGTGGGACAGTGGGTAGATGTTCTAATATTATTATTATCCATCCTTATGTTCCTTACAGCAGTGGCTACTCCCCTGTACTTCAGTGATAGGACCATTCTACATCTACATCTACATCCATACTCCGCAAGCCACCTGACGGTGTGTGGCGGAGGGTACCCTAAGTACCTCTATCGGTTCTCCCTTCTATTCCAGTCTCGTATTGTTCGTGGAAAGAAGGATTGTCTGTATGCTTCTGTGTGGGCTCTAATCTCTCTGATTTTATCCTCATGGTCTCTTCGCGAGATATACGTAGGAGGGAGCAATATACTGCTGGACTCTTCGGTGAAGGTATGTTCTCGAAACTTTAACAAAAGCCCGTACCGAGCTACTGAGCGTCTCTCCTGCAGAGTCTTCCACTGGAGTTTATCTATCATCTCCGTAACGCTTTCGCGATTACTAAATGATCCTGTAACGAAGCGCGCTGCTCTCCGTTGGATCTTCTTTCTCTCTTCTATCAACCCTATCTGGTACGGATCCCACACCGCTGAGCAGTATTCAAGCAGTGGGCGAACAAGCGTACTGTAACCTACTTCCTTTGTTTTCGGATTGCATTTCCTTAGGATTCTTCCAGTGAATCTCAGTCTGGCATCTGCTTTACCGACGATCAACTTTATATGATCATTCCATTTTAAATCACTCCTAATTCGTACTCCCAGATAATTTATGGAATTAACTGCTTCCAGTTGCTGACCTGCTATTTTGTAGCTAAATGATAAGGGATTTATCTTTCAATGTATTCGCAGCACGTTACACTTGTCTACATTGAAATTCAATTGCCATTCCCTGCACCATGTGTCAATTCGCTGCAGATCCTCCTGCATTTCAGTACAATTTTCCATTGTTACAACCTCTCGATACACCACAGCATCATCTGCAAAAAGCCTCAGTGAACTTCCGATGTCATCCACCAGGTCATTTATGTATATTGTGAACAGCAACGGTCCCATGACACTCCCCTGTGGCACACCTGAAATCACTCTTACTTCGGAAGACTTCTCTCCATTGAGAATGACATGCTGCGTTCTGTTATCTAGGAACTCCTCAATCCAATCACACAATTGGTCTGATAGTCCATATGCTCTTACTTCGTTCATTAAACGACTGTGGGGAACTGTATCGAACGCCTTGCGGAAGTCAAGAAACACGGCATCTACCTGTGAACCCGTGTCTATGGCCCTCTGAGTCTCGTGGACGAATAGCGCGAGCTGGGTTTCACACGACCGTCTTTATCGAAACCCATGCTGATTCCTACAGAGTAGATTTCTAGTCTCCATAGATTTCGTGTTTGTTTTGAATACAGTCAGAGAGAGTCCCTTTAGTCAACCATAGTGCCAGTAGTGCTAGTGTTTGTTTTCAATACAGTCCAGAGACAGGGAGTGCTATTTTCTTTGTTTTCTACAAGAAGTGGCTAGCAATCACATTTTAGTCAATAGTCAGCCGCCTTTAGTGAATTAGCAGTCTAGTTAAAAGTTGATTAACTCTTTTCAGTAAATTGATTCCTTAGGATGGATAGGATGTGTGACTGCTGTGTACGGACGCAGGAGGAGCTGGCCACTGTTCGCGAACAGCTGAACGTGTTGATGGCCGCGGTCAGCCGTCTTCAGGCTGCTGCCTCGGAGTGTAGCGGCAGTGGGGAGTCTGGTGCGTCGCAAGGTACATCCCAGGTGTTACATGCTTCACCCACTGTCCCTGCTGTCGAGACATCTTCGCGGGTACCGGGCGCTGTTGGGCCACCCTCTCCCCAAGGGGAGTGGCGGGTTCAGCGGCGTTCGGAAGAAGGCCATTGTTCACTCTGTCTGCTTGCCGGGGGGTCTCATCCGAGATGTGGAGGAGGCCCTACCGGCGGCGATAGAGAGCACTGGGTGCACCCGACTGCAAATTGTTGCTCATGTCGGCACCAATGACTCCTGCCGCCTGGGTTCAGAGGTCATCCTCAGTTCGTACAGGCGGTTGGCGGAATTGGTGAAGGCGGAAAGCCTCGCTCGCGGGGTGGAATCAGAGCTAACTATTTGTAGTATCGTTCCCAGAACCGATCGCGGTCCTCTGGTTTGGAGCCGAGTGGAAGGCTTAAACCAGAGGCTCAGACGATTCTACGGAGATCTGGGGCGCAAATTTCTCGACCTCCGCTATCGGGTGGAGAAATGTAGGGTCCCCCTGAATAGGTCAGGCGTGCACTACACGCAGGAAGCGGCTACAAGGGTAACGGAGTACGCGTGGAGTGCACATGGGGGTTTTTTAGGTTAGAGAATTCCCTCCCTAGGCCCGACAAGACGCCTCCTGAGACGCGGCAAGGTAGGAGTAGGCAAAATGCAACAGGAAATAACAATATTAATGTGCTAATAGTAAACTGCAGGAGCGTCTATAGAAAGGTCCCAGAACTGCTCTCATTAATAAACGGTCACAACGCCCATATAGTACTAGGGACAGAAAGTTGGCTGAAACCAGACGTAAACAGTAATGAAATCCTAAACTCAGATTGGAATGTATACCGCAGAGACAGGCTGGACAGTGAAGGGGGAGGCGTGTTTATAGCGATAAGAAGTGCTATAGTATCGAAGGAAATTGACAGAGATCCGAAATGTGAAATTATTTGGGTGAAGGTCACGGTTAAAGCAGGCTCAGACATGGTAATTGGATGTCTTTATAGGCCCCCTGGCTCAGCAGCTGTTGTGGCTGAGCACCTGAAGGATAATTTGGAAAATATTTCGAGTAGATTTCCCCACCATGTTATAGTTCTGGGTGGAGATTTTAATTTGCCGGATATAGACTGGGAGACTCAATCGTTCATAACGGGTGGCAGGGACAAAGAATCCAGTGACATTTTTTTAAGTTCTTTATCTGAAAACTACCTTGAGCAGTTAAACAGAGAACCGACTCGTGGCGATAACATATTACACCTTCTGGTGACAAACAGACTCGAACTATTTGAAACAGTTAACGCAGAACAGGGAATCAGCGATCATAGAGCGGTTACTGCATCGATGATTTCAGCCGTAAATAGAAATATTAAAAAAGGTAGGAAGATTTTTCTTTTTAGCAAATGTGACAAAAAGCACATTTCAGAGTACCTGACGGCTCAACACAAAAGTTTTGTCTCAAGTACAGATAGTGTTGAGGATCAGTGGACAAAGTTCAGAACCATCGTACAATATGCGTTAGATGAGTATGTGCCAAGCAAGATCGTAAGAGATGGAAAAGAGCCACCGTGGTACAACAACCGAGTTAGAAAATTGCTGCGGAAGCAAGGAGAACTTCACAGCAAACATAAACATAGCCAAAGCCTTGCAGACAAACAAAAATTACGCGAAGCGAAATGTAGTGTGAGGAGGGCTATGCGAGAGGCGTTCAATGAATTCGAAAGTAAAGTTCTATGTACTGACTTGGCAGAAAATCCTAAGAAATTCTGGTCTTACGTCAAAGCGGTAGGTGGATCAAAACAAAATGTCCAGACACTCTGTGACCAAAATGGTACTGAAACAGAGGATGACAGACTAAAGGCCGAAATACTAAATGTCTTTTTCCAAAGCTGTTTCACAGAGAAAGACTGCACTGTAGTTCCTTCTCTAGATTGTCGCACAGATGACAAAATGGTAGATATCGAAATAGACGACAGAGGGATAGAGAAACAATTAAAATCGCTCAAAAGAGGAAAGGCCGCTGGACCTGATGAGATACCAGTTCTATTTTACACAGAGTACGCGAAGGAACTTGCCCCCCTTCTTGCAGCGGTGTACCGTAGGTCTCTAGAAGAGCGTAGCGTTCCAAAGGATTGGAAAAGGGCACAGGTCATCCCCGTTTTCAAGAAAGGACGTCGAACAGATGTGCAGAACTATAGACCTATATCTCTAACGTCGATCAGCTGTAGAATTTTGGAACACGTTTTATGTTCGAGTATAAAATACTGTCTGCAGCAACTCTCCAGTGATAGACTAATAGCAAAAATATCCACTCCACATCCAGCAGCTAGTGATGAAACTCGATGGAGCTACTGTCTAGTGCTTAATCAATTGCAGCTCAAATTGTTTAAATAAGCAATATACCGCAATGCATTCAAAATAATAAAGATTCACATCCATTCTATCCAGCAGCCCAGCACAGACTGAGGCCTTTTCCTGCCAGTTACCAGACAGCGAGGGGAGGAGGTAGGTGGGAGGAGAGTGGGGTTGGAGTTAGGATGGCAAACAGTGCCCTCTTGTGGTGGTGTTCTGAACTAGATCAGTTGGTCTGACCTCAAGATGAAAATATAAAATTTTAGATTCCTGCCAATAAATTTGAATTTCCCAGGCTACCATATTGGATTATGTTATGTGAGAGGAGGGGGAGGGAGTTCCCTGACAGGCACCCATGTGCCATCTGTGGAAAATCCATGATGTCATCAGCGGTTTGTGGTAGTTGACTGATGGATTAATTAATTTGTGCAATTAATTTTCTATCAATTTGATATCAAAATTGTACCAGAACTGGCTTTATTCCACTACTCACTACCATATAGAGAGAGCTAAATTACAACAATGGGCACACCTCTCCACCTTACTGCAGCCAACAACTCGGCCATCGCAATATACAATATTGAACATGGGATAACAGCTGACCTGGGTTACAGTCGAAAGTTCAAATGGAGGTTATTGAGTGAATATGGACAGTGAGTTGGTCACAGGTAAAATGGACAAAACTGCTACCAATAACATTACAGTACCGAAAAATTCCATTGTGCTGTTGGCCAGACAAGTCATTACCGGCTGCATAGGTAAAATACTGTGTACCACAGTGCGCCATAATAAGACAACACACAGCCAAACAGTCTCTCAGCGACAGAGGTGATTTGCACCCAACTGTTTTCCATGACAAAATCAGAATTTGAGGAAATTTTACAAATGGGTATCATACGCATATCCAACAGCCCATAGGGATCACCTTTACACCTAATGAGAAGAAAGATGCTACATGCTAAGACTATCATGTTTTGAATGCACACATCGCTCCTCGCTGCTAGCCCATCCCCACTTTATACGATTTTACGAATGTATGAAACGGGGCTACCACTTTTAGCTTGATTAACTGTAAAAAGGCTTATAACAGATTCCTGTGGCAGAAGAATATGTTCCCGAGGCCGAAGTGATAATATGTTTTGATTTTTTCGAGTGCCTACGCATGCCATTTGGTCTATAAAAAATGCTGCCCAGTCTTGGCAGCATTCTGCTGATGAAGTGCTACAGGGACTGCATTTCTGTTTCGTCTGTCTACACGATATTTTGGTGTTTTCCAGGACATCAGTATAACATCAGAGACACCTCACAGCAGTGTTCGACAGGGTGCAAGAATACAGTTTGATAATGAATGAAACAAATTGTGTTCTGCGCTAAAAACAAGTATCATTCCTTGGATACATGGTTTCTGTAGCCAGCATTTGTCCACTCAGAGAGAAGATGAGTTGCATAAAAACATTCCACGCCCAAAGAATTTTCAGAAGCTAAGAAAATTCCTACGAATTGTTAATTTCTACAGCCGACAGGTGCCAGGAGCAGGAGACATACAGATACCGCTGACAACTGCACTGACAGCTAGCGACGCCACAAGCCAAAACCTCCTGCCAAGGAAGTCAGTGATGCAACACGCCTTTCACATGGTAAAGGTCAGCTTACAGAAAGTAGTTCTCTTGTCTCACCTAGTCCATAATGCGCCTTTAGCAGTAGTGCTATAGTCCTAGCGCTCCATCAGTGTCTATGGCAATGAGATGAAGTGAAATGATCACATGGCATTGATGGCCGGAAGTCCCCACCTGGGGAAGTTTGACCACCAAGTTGCAAGTCTTTTCAGATGACGCCACACTGGGCGACTTGCGTGGCGATGATGATGAAATGATGATGAGGAAACACAACAGTCACCGAGCGGAGGAAATCTCCCACACGGCCTGTTATCAAACCCAGGCCCGCTTCACTGCAATCAGATGTGCTGACCACTTAGCTAAGGGAGCAGACTGTAGAGGAGTTTTGGAACCCATTAGATTTTTTTGTCCCAGAAAGCGACAGATGTACAGGCCAATTGGAGTGCTTACAACAGAGAGCTGCCTGCCATCTATGAAGCTGTGTGGCACTTCTGCCCTTATGAAGAAGCCAGATCATTTGTAGTCTATACGGACCATAAACAATTGCGTTCGCCTTGTTTAAAAAACTTGATTATTCTCTCCGAAAATTTCGCCAACTAGAGTTCATTAGGAAATTAGTTGCTGAATTTTTCTCCAGGACTGATGCCATCTCTTGAACGATAAATTAGAATCATAATATTTTGAAGAATCAGCCTCAGTTGTGCAAATTTTCTGGTCTTTACCAGGTTTCGGCTAAATTAATCTAGCGTTCTTCAGAAGCATAAAATTACTGGAACATGCCAGAGTAAGACATAGTCAACATTAAAATTAAAACCTATGGTACCATGTCGAATTAAAACCACTTAACTGAAGTCCAGCCCCGGCATCTCTTCACCACGCGGTCGGTTGGCAGCAGCAGCTACGTTGGCAATCAGTGCCATCGTAGTTGCCGCTGCTGGTGAAGAGATGCCAGTTGCTGACGGGGCTGCAATATGCTAAAAATTCTTAAATTAGAATCAGCTCATTTAAGCACAAGTCACAAGCAAGCATCTACAGGAGTATTACGCAGCAATTCAAAAATGACCTTCCGCTCACAACAAATACAGTTAACAACTACCAAAGTCCTTATTTGGTGTGAAGTATCCCGATCCTCAACCACACCTTTCGTGTCTGAAATTCTATGTCAGGCAGTATTTGACAATGTTCGTAACGTCGTCCATCCCAGCGCATAAAGCACCATTAAGCCAACGACAGGGAAATTTGTGTGGCCCAGCTTCAAAAATACTGTCAACAGTAGTTGAAAACACGAGTCTCATGTTAACAGCGTGAAGTTGGCAGACGTATACCCAAGCCAGTGGGAGAATTTCCAGGATCAACAGCCAATTTTTCCTAAGAACACATAGCTCTTGCGAGGCTTAATTTCGCCATCACAGGGGTATGTATCGATGTATACAAGGTTACTACGCTGAAGAGCCAAAGAAACGTACACCTACCAAGTACCCTGTACGGCCCCCGCGAGCAAGCGGAAGTGCCGCAACACAACGAAGCATGGACTCGATTAACGTCTTAAGTAATGCTGGAGGAAATTGACACCATGAATCCTGCAGGGCTGTCTATAAATACATAAGAGTGGGAGGGGGTGAAGATCTCTTCTGAACAGTACGTTGCAAGGCATCCCAGATATGCTCAATAATGTTCATGTCTGGGGAGTTTGGTGGCCAGCGGAAGCGTTTAAACTCAGAAGAGTGTTCCTGGAACCATTCTGTAGAAATTCTGAACGTTTGAGGTGTCGCATTGTCCTGCTGGAATTGTCCAAGTCCGCCGGAATGCACAATGGATAAGATTGGAAGCAGGTGATCAGACAGGATGCTTACGTAAGTGTCACCTGTCAAAGTCGTATCTAGACGTAGCAGAGGTCCCAGATCACACCAACTGCACACGCCCCACACCATTGCAGAGCCTACACCAGCTTGAACAGTCCCCTGTTGACAGGCAGGGTCCATGGATTCATGAGGTTGTCTCCATACCCGTACATCTCCATCCGTTCGATACAATTTGAAACGAGACTCGTCCGACCAGGCAACATGTTTCCAGTCATCACCAGTCCAATGTCGGTGTTGACGGGCCCAGACAAGGTGAAAAAGCTTCGTGTCGTGAAGTCATCAAGGTTAGAGGAGTGGGCCTTCGGCTCCGAAAGCACATATTGATGATGTTTCGATGAACGGTTCACACTCTGACACTTGTTGATGACCCAACGTTGAAATCTGCAGCAATTTTCGGAAGGGTTGCACTTCTGTCACGCTGAACGATTTTCTTCAGCCATCTTTAGTCCCGTTGTTGCAGGATCTTTTTCCGGCCGAGGCGATGTGGAGATCTGATGTTTTACTGGATTCCTGATATTCACGGCACATTTGTGAAATGGTCATACAGGATGACTTCCTCGCTACTTCGGAGGTGCTGTGTGTCATCGCTCGTGCGCGTACTATAACACCACGTTTACACTGACTTAAATCTTGATAAACTGCCATTGTCGCAGAAGTAACTGATCTAACAACTGGGCCAAACACTTTTTGTCTTGTATAGGCGTTGCCGACCCCAGCGTCATATACTGCCACTGTAGCTACATTAATTAACATATTTTCACAAAACTCAACGCTCATATAGCAAAAACGTTTTGTACTGTTGCAACCACACTTCAAATTTCTGTCACAAGAGCGCAGCAGTGAGGAGTTAGGTAAGATGGCGACAAAATGGTTCAAATGGCTGTGAGCACTGTGGGACTTAACATCTGAGGTCATCAGTCCCCTAGAACTTAGAACTACTTAAACCTAACTAACCTAACGACATCACACACATCTATGCCCGAGGCACGATTCGAACCTGCGACCGTGGTTTCAGACTGAAGCGCCTAGAACCGCTCGGCCACACCGACCGGCAAGATGGCAACAGGCGTGGGGGTCGCGTATGTTGTGCGCGAAATGCATTCACATCAGCCTGCCATGACAGTACAACGACACTTCAGAAAGAAGTTCTACAGAGATGCACCAACTCCATATGACGATTGTACGGACTGTTTAAAGTTTCACGATGCCTCTGCAAGAGGCAATCAACGGGTCGGCCTGCAGTAAATGAAGAATCAGTTGACCACATGCTGGTGTGTTTCGCACGTAGTCCACAGAAGTCGACGAAAAGAGCAACCAGGGAGGTGAACAAACCACAACCGACTGTTTGAAAAATTTTAAGGAAACGACTGAAATTGAAGACTTCCGCTTGCAGCTGGTACAAGACCTGACTCCCGATGATGAAGTCAGACGCTTTGAATTTTCAGTACAGTTGCAACGGCTTATGGAAGAGGATGAGTTTTGTGAGAAACTCATCTTCAGAGATGAAACTACATCTTTTTCGTGAATGGCACAGTGAACAGGCACAATCTCTACAGGACATGTGCTTTTGGAAATGCTGGAAAACTGGCTCATGCCAAAACTAGTGACCGACAGTGTGGACTTCACCCCATTAAATTTCGGGTGTGCAGCCGCATACATTCATCTTCTTCTTCTAATATTACGACTGTGTAACGTTCAGCTCTCGTTAGAGTGAGCCGAAAGACTGGCACTCCAGTACTCGCTTCGTCCTTTTAAATTCGCGGACGGTGCCAATGCGCAAGCGGCCACAAATAAAGGCGCCAAAGACGAGGATCGGCGGCAAAGAAAGTACAATGTGCATGAATTAGAGCTGTGGCGGCGCGACAGATCAACGCTGGGATGTAGATGTATCACTCTGAGCTGCACTGTCGCGACGTCTTTGTGAATTTATTACAGAAAGGGCTAGATTCCATGACTTATCCAAGCTGAAGCAGCTACCTGTGTTAATTAAATTCGTCGCAAAGGGATTTCAGTTGCCTCTTTCACCACCGAGTCCCAGAAAGAGGTTCAAAAATGGTTCAAATGGCTCTGAGCACTATGGGACTCAACATCTTAGGTCATAAGTCCCCTAGAACTTAGAACTACTTAAACCTAACTAACCTAAGGACATCACACACACCCATGCCCGAGGCAGGATTCGAACCTGCGACCGTAGCAGTCCCGCGGTTCCGGTCTGCAGCGCCAGAACCGCTAGACCACCGCGGCCGGCCCAGAAAGAGGAAGTAGACGCTAAAACTTCGACGTTTTTGTACCACATATAGCAACCAATATCAAAAGAGTGCTCTGCCACAGCCGTTTTACTGGGCTGTAGAAGCCGGATGTACCTGCGATGTTCCATACATCTTTCATGGACCGTATGAGTCGTCTGTCCGATGTGTGAAAGGCCACATTCACAGGGGATCTAGTAAACCCCAGCCTTCCCCACCATCAAATCATCTTTATTGAGAACCAAGATTGCTACTACCTTCGGTGGACGAAAAACCACTTTTACCTGGTGCTTGATATGGATCTATCGTGTTATTGACGATAGGCTTTCAATATTTGGCAGGAAAGTCATGGATTTGAATATTTCTGTGTCTTCTTCTGCATTGCTTATGGCAACTTTTGGTTTCATTCGTAGCACCTTATGTATTTGCTGTGAAGACTATCTATTTGTTAAGTGCAGAAGATCGTCCTGCAGACTGCTCTAGTCAGCAGTGACGTGTACTCTGTGAAATAAAGTGCTGGGAACACTCACTGCATGCGCAGGATGGTGCCAGCTGTTTGCACATAAATATAAATCTGTATGTGACAGTTTCTGATATTGTGCATCATCTTAGCGCCAAACCAAAACTTTCAAAAGTGGAAGGCATATCTGCTTATCAATTTCCATTGTGAACTGGATTTGAGCATGAATGGAACTGAGAAAACATGAAGATGCACGATGTGGAATTCATCTACCAACAGAATGGTGCTCCACCAGCTTCCATAATGAAGTTCGTTAAGTGTTAAACAGGAAATTGAGAAGCTGACTGTGCGGTCGTGGTGGGATTGATGTTCAGCAATTCATGTCATGGCCCCCATGCTTTCCCGATCTAACTCCTTGCCATTTTTTGTGTGTGGTTATGTGAGAGATTCAGTGTTTACGTCTCCTCTCTCAACAAGTCTACCAGAATTGCGAGGTTGCATCAAAAGTGCTTTCGAACAGATTGATAGGGACGTGCTGCGCCGAACGTGGGAAAAGCGTTGATGATCGATTTGATATCTGCACAGTGAGTACGGGGCCTTGTATTTACGGTTACTCATAGTTGCATTCGTCGGGCTAAGACGACGGCATTTAGTGACATCTCAGTGGAAACAACAGCGAGAACCTTTTTAACAACTTGAATTTCCCATTTCGGCTGTCGAGCTCAGGCTAGTAAAGATCAAGGGCAGCAGTCTGCGTCGACGCTGTTCCTCGAACTGCCCAAGTTGTGTGGGTTCCAACACCACCATATGACCAGTTACCATTTTGCAAGTACCGGGTTGAGCGCTGATACAGGACGCTAAAAGCAACGCTTGTGTGTCAAGAGAACATCTGGACCACCACGGCGGCTCTGAGCACTATGGGACTCAACTTCTAAGGTCATCAGTCCCCTAGAACGTAGAACTACTTAAAACTAACTAACCTAAGGACAGCACACACATCCATGCCCGAAGCAGGATTCGAACCTGCGGTTTCAGACTGTAGCGCCTAGAACCGCTCGACCACCCCGGCACCACCACGGTGCCACTGGTCTTACTGGGCCTCCACACAGCTTTCAAACGAGACTGGAACATCGAAAACAGAAATTGTTTATGTAGAGACATTACTCCTACCGCCACAGTTTTCTTCGGCATGATAGTTGTCGGTTGAACCAGAGCTTCCAATTTTACTGCAGCAAGTCAAGATCAAAACCTCCGAGCTACTCCCTTCGCCTGCATCCTATCGTGGAAAAAAAGAACTTTCTTCCGCAAGGACCTTAAAACGTGCTTCCAAGTGATGGTAAGGACAGATGCTGTGTGCCCACCCTTACAACGACCATTCTCTGGGCATTCCCACGTACGCAAGTATGATGAACGTATTTCTTTTGTAAATACGCCACGCAAACAAATTCGTGATGAACATACTTTGCAAATAACGTGCAATGACATAAAACTCCTGCATACCGGCAGAAAACCTGAGATTCCACATCAGCGACTTCAACCCAGTAGGTGGCCTGGTCACTTAAACGTAGCGTCGCGCTCGCCTCAGCAAACTAACTCTCAGGAAACACCAGAGACACCAGGACGTTACCGTAGAGCAGGCCGACGGGTGCGTTATAAATACTCGCACATTCCGGGAGCTCTGCTCTACCGCGGGAGGGAAGGGGTCGGGAAGGGGGGGGGGGGGGCGCGACAGAGGGGCATCGACTTTCGATAATGATTGAAACTGTATATAGTGTTCTTTGGTCTACCGACCTCACTTTACTGATGTTACGTTTCCTATTTGTATTCTAAGTAGTTTGTGTGTGTGACTTACCGTTGTCGAATTGTCATTTCCCAGACACGAAAATAAAATCAGTTTATTTGGTCCAGAGTATTAGTGAGTTATTACTGTCTGTATGATGAAAGAATGCTGCCGGTTTCGATGTTTCCAGAATGAAATTTTAACTCTGCAGTGGAGTGTGCGCTGATATGAAACTTCCTGACAGATAAAAACTGTATGCAGGGCCGAGACTCGAACTCTGCACCTTTGACTTTCGCGGGTAAGTGCTCTACCCGTTCAAGTTCATCGTTGACCCATTCACTCAGTTTCTCGTTACAGAGGGCAGTTAGCACCATCTGAGCTACCCAACCACGACTCACGACCCGTCCTCACAGCTTTACTTCCGCCAGTGCCTCGTCTATGTTCGTAGGACAGCTTCTTTGAAGTTTGGAAAGTAGGAGACGAGGTACTGGCGAAGTAAAACTGTGACGTGCAGTGAGTTGTGCTTGGGTAGCTCCTATGGTAGAGCACTAGCCTGCGAAGCGCAAAGGTCCCGAGTTCGAGTCTTGGTCCGGGACACAGGTTTAATCCGCCAGGAAGTTTCGGTTTGAATGTTGTACCATCATCTAGGTATTAAAATATCAATTATTGAGCACTTGTCACATCATTTATCCATATTTCATGTGATTAATAACTGATCTTTTCACACCAAGATCACAGTACAATAACGAAATCGTTAATAATGAAAGACTGTTACTACAGTTGAATGTCACGCATTTCAAAACATACATTACTTCTGTTGGAAATCGGCTGCAAAAAATGATCAAAATTTCTTACAGTGTAAACTTGGTACACCATGCAGTTTTTTCCCTCTATTACTCACTGCAACATAAAACTGCACAGCTTAGATATTTCAGTAAGCTGTTTGTATTCTACTTTACTCTGTCCCTATCGGTTCAATTAATGTTTAACATCCTGCTACGCCGCTACCATTCTTCCAGTCTCTTTTTCGCCAATTTTTCGACAATCGTGTATACCCTATCCTAAGACCTGCACTGCTTCGAAAACATCTTCCTGAATTTCATGTTAATGTCCACTATTAGTACAGCTCTCTCACTGAATAATACTTTCCACACTCGAGTAAATTTAATAGCACCCTTGATCCCCCTTCTCGACTAACATTTCTTCTTAAAAACAAAATTCTTTTACTTCTACTTTGCCTTCGCCAGCTTTGAAGTTCAGGGTTTCACTATTTCACAATACTCTTCCTTACTCTCACCTTTAATGTGGGTAACATGATTTATTTTTTGTGCTAAGAAACACTTCATCAGAAAGTTTCTTACTAGCGACAAGAAGGTCCGTGTGTCCTAAGAATATCAGCACTGATATCTTTTGTTCTAACATTTTCTTTCACTAACCACACTCGGCTTATGGTAGAGCATGGTAGAGTGGTATTAAGGTACTGGCAGTTACATAGGCCATTTGGATTCTGGTTGTCCCCAGTGCTGAAGGACGCGTAATTAAGGAACGTCAACATGAACTCTACGATCTTGATGCTGGTACAAATGGCCAGTTTGATTCACAATCGCAAGAACGAGAGAATATAACAGGAGCTTAAAGCACTATGCCTGTTTTTTAACAATTCTTGCAAACTTTTAAATGTGAATACGTCGCATTGGCTTGCTAAAAATTTGTGAACATGTGATAGATAATTTTTTGGCTGGGTTCCATAAATGAAGTATTTCTCGCACGGCCTAGCGTTCCAGTCCAATGTTCTTGGACAGGCCTTACTAAACGAGGTACTGGACAGCACTGTGAACTCTGACATTCCTCAAAACCGCTTAAAAGTAAAGGCTTGGACTTCCATCCTTAGCGATATATAGGTCGATACAAAAAAAACGAAAAATTTTATTACCGAGGACCTTTTGGTAATGATGTATTAGTACGTGGCTGCTTTAAGATTCAGAACTTTGTCCTTACATAATCAATCAACTCAGTTGCACCGGGTGAACAATTTACTGCAGACGTGTTACGGTCTTCCGCGGACAAAGCTACGTCAGAGGTCTGACATAAAAGGAAAGAAACAGACGTTGCAAATCTGTTTACGCGCCAAGCACGTTCAGTTAGTGGTGGTCGCAACCAAGGAGAACCCATCAGAGTCCACATATTGCTACATATCCCACCTGGCCAAGCATGTCGGCTCGTCCTCTTGGTTACTGAGAATGCATGAGCTGGTTTCCGGAGGAAGGATGAAGGGGATTTTGTCAAGCCTGGAGATGATAGATCAGTGTTTCTCTCATTCATCTAAGTAGTTTGCAGTCGGCACCCACTATGTTGGCTTACGGGTTAGCGACCTTCCCATGGAAGCAGTTGTTTCCAACCGATTGAGAAGTGCTAGCAGGGAGCAGCACTTTGCAGAGGAGTGCTGCTAACAAGACTAATAAATGTCCAATGAAAATGTCTGCATTCTGCTTCTTGTAGAACGTCTGCTGACAACCCTCGGGGTGCAGGGAATGTCTTAAACCCGGTGGAATGGTGGTGGTGTGTAAAAAGCCTTGTTTATATCAAATCAGGGCTAAGTGACCCTTCTTGATCTGAAATGTTAGTTTTTTGAGGACGTTCTCACCAAGTTACACATTTTGCAAATTAGTGAAGCGCAATGGCAGTAACAACGGGGCTTCTGGTCTGGTAAGTACACGGTCATCCTGTTCGACAATGCTGGACGTGCCGTCATATGGGGAGAAGTGGGAACACTTAATGGACCCAGGAACATAGTCGAATAAGATCGTTTTGATGGTACAGGTGCTATGGTGGCTTCTGTATACATAAATGATTTGGTGGACAGGGTGGACAGCAATCTGCGGTTGTTTGCTGATTATGCCGTGATGTACGGTAAGGTGTCGACGCTGATTGACTGTAGGAAGATACAAGACAACTTAGACAAAATTTTCAGTTTGTGTGATGAATCGCAGCTAGCCCTAAATGCGGAAAAATGTAAGTTAATCCGGATGAGTAAGATGATCAAACCTGTAATGTTCGGGTACGGTATAACTAGTGTCCTGCTTGAGACAGTCAAGTCGTTTGAATATCTGAGCGTAACGTTGCAGAGCGACATGAGGTGGAACGAGCATGTGAGAACTGTGCCAGAGAAGGTGGATGGTCAACTTCGGTGTAATGGGAGAATTTTACCAAAGAGTGGTTCACCTATAAAGGAGACCGCTGGTATGACCTTTTCTTGAGTACTGCTCGAGTGTTTGGGATCCGTACCAGGTCGGATTGAAGGAAGACATAGAAGCAATTCAGAGGTGGGCTGATAGATATGTTACTGGTAGGTTCGAATAACACATTAGTGTTACGGAGATGCTTCGGGAATGCAAATGGGAATCCCTGGAGGGAAGGCGACGTTCTTTTCGAGAAATATCATTTAGAAAATTTAGAGAATCGGCATTTGAAGCTGACTGTCGAGCGATTCTACTGCCGCCAACATACATTACGCATAAGGACGACGATCATGAGATACAAGAAATAAGGGCTCATACGGAGGCATTGTGTAGATACATAAGGAAAAGCCCCAACACGCTACGACAAAAGTTGAAAACCAATTACAATAAACACCAGCGCGACCGCTGTAAGCGTCGGGAAAGATGTATTTTGCAACGCCGGAAGGCGAATGACAAATTATGGAAACTTCGTTCAAATTTTTTATCAATTATTTAATAGACTCTGTCCTTAGTCCTCGTGGGCAGAAGACGTATTTTTTGTGAGAAGTGTGTAGTAGAATTTGTGATATCTAAATAATAATTTTTATGAAAAGATGAAGTGCGAGGATTCTTATTAGTGCAAAACCAAGAAAATTTTTATTTATTCCGCGCATTATGCTAACGCCATGTCACTGTAGCTGCTTACATCTGAAGAGGAAGTCCGATGAAAATCAGTATTGTATTCACGGTAAAAAATGAGAAGTACTTATGGCGGAAGAAGAAGCATATAGCTAAATTGCGTAAATCTCAACGGCGCAGAGAACGCAAAAATCGACGTAAGTTCGCGCTACTACTGACTTACAATTTATATTTGCACAGCATACAGACAGGCGTTTCTCCCTCGCTTTATTTTCGAGTGGGACAGGAAAGGAAATGATAAGTTGTGGTACAGGGTACCCTCCGCCACGCATCGTACGGTGGCTTGCGGAGTATCTGTGTGGATGTAGATACATATGTGTGAGGAGCACAGTGTTTCGTGGGCGTACTGACCTCCAAATACTTGCGCGCGGTACATTCATCTGTCAACGTTATTGTGACACTGTACTCCTGCCCCATGTGGTGTCTCTGTAGGGATAATTCGCCCATGACTTCATTGTTATGGATCACAAAGCGGAACCGTATCGAACAGAGCAGTTAGAGGACCTCAAGGAAGGAGAGAATTTTTAACGCATGGACTGGCCTGCCCTTTCCCCCGACTTCAAATCCGTCGACCATGTATGGGATACGTTGGGGAGACGTATTTCAGCCCGTCCGTATGCACCAAAGACCTTCCAGCAGCTGTCAACCCTGCTGGTGGTGTAATACGTTGCCCTGAAGTAACAAGTCCTTACCAAACTTGTGGCCAGCATGGGAGCACGTTGCAGAGCATGCACTGCCGGCCTGGTGTCACGTATCGTAGTAAGAATGGTGACCCACGTTTTGCAATGTCCAGTGGTCATCAGGAATCTCGGTGACTTCAGTGTAATTATTGTCTTTGAATAAAAGTCTCATAACTGTTAGTCCCATTGCGTAAGTCTTTCTCTTACCTTCTGTACTACACTGAAGTACTTCATTCTACGTATGGTCCAAGATTAATCGAGACATGTTTGCTGGCAGTGACACATCGCCCAAAAGTTACTTTCATGCTTACGTTTTGCACACCAGTGTATTATACGCAGTACGATATGACTTCATCAGGAGGTTACTTTTCAGTACCTGTGTAGCGTAACGTTATTAGACCTCTCCTGCTGTATTCAAGACGTCTTTTGGAGCGACATATGAGTGTAAAATGCCACGGTTGCGCCCGTGGACAACCGCCAGATAATATCCGTTGCTTTACAAGTAGGGCTCGCGGGTAAACCGAGAAGAGAGCAACAGATGGTTTTTGAAGGTAACTAGGAGATTGGGTTGACCCATACAGTATGCAACAGACTGCACACAAGTATCCTGACACACCCGCTAACATACGTTTTCATATTAGGTGCATCGTGCTGCCGCTCACTGCCAATTACCCCATATCCGCGACCTCAACAGTCATTAGACATTGTGACAGAGCAGAATATGGCGCTCCGCGGAACTCACGGACTTCGAACGTGGTCAGGTCACTGGCGAGATCTCCACACTCCCAAACATGGCTAGGTCCGCTGTTTCCGATGTGACAGTGATGTGGAAACGTGGTGGAACACGTACAGCACAAAAGCGTACAGGCCGACCTCGTCTGTTGACTGACAGAGACCGCCGACAGTTGAAGAGGGTCGTAATGTGCTATAGGCAGACATCTATCCAGACCACCACATAGGAATTCCAAACTGCATCAGGATCCACTACAAGTACTATGACAGTTAGGCGGGAGGTTAGAAAACTTGGATTTCATGGTCGAGCGGCTGCTCATAAGCCACACATCACGCCGGTGAATGCCAAACGACGCTTCGCTTGGTGTAAGGAGCGTAAACATTGGACGATTGAACAGTGTGGAGTCACGAATCACGGTACACAATGTGGCGATCCGATGGCAGGGTGTAGGTATGGCGAATGCCCGGTTATCGTCATTTGCCAGCGTGTGTAGTGCCAACAGTAAAATTCGGAGGCGGTGGTGTTATTCTGTGGTCGTGTTCTTTATAGAGGGGGCTTGCACCCCTTGTTGTTTTGCGTGGCACTGTCACAGCACAGGCCTACATTGATGATTTAAGCATCTTCTTGCTTCCCACTGTTGAAGAACAGTTCGGGGATGGCGATTGCATCTTTCAACACGATCGAACACATGTTCATAAAGCACGGCCTGTGGCGCAGTGGTTACACGACAATAACATCCCTGTAATAGATTGGCCTGCACAGAGTCCTGACCTGAATACTATAGAACACCTTTAGTATCTTTTGGAACTCCAGCTTCGTGCCAGGCCTCACCGATCGACATCGATACCTCTCCTCAGTGCAGCACTCCGTGGAGAACGGGCTGCCATTCCCCAAGAAACCTTCCAGCACGCGATTGAACGTATGCCTGCGAGAGTGGAAGCTGTCATCAAGGCTAAGGGTGGGCCAACACCACACTGAATTCCAGCATTACCGATGGAGGACGCCACGAACTCGTAAGTCATTTTCAGCCAAGTGTCCGGATAGTTTTGATCACATAGTGTAAACTTAGTGGTTTGTGTCGGTCAGATATGCCATCAGTTCCTTTTTTGTATTTTTATACGATTTATTCTCTGTACCATGAATTAATCTGCAAGCCATTGCAGGCCCATCATAAGAGGTGTTACAGGAACGTTTTCTGGACCGTGTGCAGGTAGACGCTAGGCCGTGGTGGCGGCGAAAACAAAAAACATTCATTTAGTTAAATGATATGTAAGGTGCATATAGTGCATGAAAAGAATAAACTCCCTAGCACCGTCATGCGCGAAGAAGGATGCCAAAGGAATGTGTGGAATGAGATTTGGAAAAATGGCGTCCAGTTCTTTTCATCGAAGAGCGCAGAACTCGTCTGGCAGCTGATAACTTTGTAGAAGAGAGTGTAGGCCCCTCTCGGACGGAGTTACGACAAGAAAAAAAAGAATCGCTTCTCCGCTTGTGACAAGCTAAATGTATAGTTTCATTTTAAAATGATGCATACACATTGCAATCACCTGTAACTTTTAATTTCAGATATCAGCAGGTGCTTTCACCCATATAATAAAAGTATCACCAGGACTCAATTTACACATACGTCTTGATGTAATACATAATAGTTTATCAACAGGAATACTTGCAGTAGCTTTAACAGAATACGTCCACATAGCTTCATTCAACAACAAAGTCTTGTGCTACAATATCACTAGGTGACTCACGCGCGAAGAAGGTAATTGTATTGACACTGTCCTTATCATAGGAACAACAACAATAGTAATCCAGTTCTTAACACCATGAACATCAACTGAAGCTCAAGCGATGTCAAACTTGAATGCGCGAGACAGAGCAGGCCTACAGAACAATTGCTGACGGGTGGCACAACCAGCTGAAACACATAATTCAAGATCAGCACCATACAGTCGTTTATAAACTGTTGGACGCCAGCGATAGCCACGACGAATATGATGGCGAGCTTTTGGGCTGGTATCACGTACAGGCACTGAACGCGTCACATCGTTATTGAGCGTAATTAGAGGGCTGAGCAGTATTGGTACAAGACCCTCCAACATATTGTTCAGCCTTACAATTAGTAACTCGCAGATGGACTCGTATTACAGGACGATAATGAACGATCACACCGTGCACAGCTCGTGAATGAATATATTCTCCAGGAGGCAGGGACCAAGCAAATAGAGTGGCCTTTGGTATCTCCTGATAGGATTCCAATTGATCACACTTGGGGCGAATTAAAACTTGCAGTACGTCGTTGCTGGAATCCTCCTCGAGCACCGGATGACCCCAGCTGGGCGACATCAAAGAACAGAACGAGGGTGGGCAACGACGTTTTCACTGTCTTGTGCCTTGTGGACAGCGTACCAAGAAGGAAACAAGCATCGAACAGTACACGACGTGGAGGAACATGGGTTGAATGTTAACCGGCAGTGGATTTCTGACTTCACAGATCATGTGCACTTCGAAACAGACTGCCTTATTTTGGTTATCGTGATGTTTTTGTCTCGCATTTTTTTCCTTGAGACTTATTCTTTAGTTCCTCGCTTCCCTCGAATCTGAATTTACAGCCGTTCGCAAATATGCAGGTAGCGCAGTACTTTATTTTTGAGCAGTTTATATTGCCTGTCAAAAGTAGTCCTTCACTTTACTTTTTACACATTACGATAAACGAACAAATCCGAGGTGTTGGAACTTCGACTTTATCTGACTTAATGAACGTAACAGAACGCGTCTCTCTAGCCTAGGTCGCTAGCAACGCGGCGTTGGAGTTGCGACTAGGCATTTCGTATCTTGTTAGCAGAAGAAAGTTTAGAAACCGATACTTCTCGTGATGATGGAGGAGGTGATGGCGTACCGTTCCTCAGGATGAGATTGTGCCCCAGTACCTTGAACTAAACAGACCTTTCTGCAATATCTCAAATAACCAAGGCAAATATTAATTAACATCCAGTCTCCATCGATTTCATTAGAAACAAATGTCTAGTTTACTTGGACTAGTGGTCAGAAGGAAACCGACAGACTCATTTTTTAATCAACCATCCTATCAACTGACTTAATTGATTTAGAAAAACCATCGGAAACGTAAGTCTCAATTGAGCCCCACTCCTCCAGCATATGAGTCTGATTTCTTAAACAGTGTACCATATCGTTTGTTAGTGCGTCTTGGAGTAACAACATGTCACTGTTGATTCTGTGGTGATGTGCCAAAGGAGTGGGCTATGTGACAGCGTTGTATTGTATTCTGCCCGCTTCTTCCACTTACCGTAAGTATTCCTAGCAACATAAACGTTTCACTAACATAACCATCCACTGCTGTTAACCACTCGATACGGAAACACATATAACAAATTACTGATGAAGGGCGTGAATTTCAGTATGCCCTTAAACACGCATGATAATTAATTGATTGCAACTCTGTGATTCTAACCAATGCCTAGAAACTAGCCGGTGTATGCTATCCTACACCAGAAGCTTCACTACATATACTTAACTCCAAAAGAGCACAAAAGAGTATTATTTTTACGAAGCCTACGGTTTTCAGACATTTTACGTTGGTTCCGTGTTACAGTGTGCACTTGCGTGATATGATGTCGCTCATGAAAAGGAGAAGGGAGAGACAGGATCGGATGGGGAGGGGGGAGGGGAAGAAATAGAGGGGGAGAGATGATTAATGGAGAGAGCGCTGGAGACTGAATATATAATTTAAGTCTCGCTGTAAAGTTTTAAACTTCCTTTGTTTGTTTTGCCCTTCAGTACTAAGTCTGTATGACTCCATAAAAGCTTCCAACCAAATTTATACCAGAGAGTGAATATAACTTCGTTCTGTATTGTTTTTGTTCCCTCGTTTTGGATATCTTTTTACAAAGACAAAGCAGAGTTGACGCAAAGAGTCTTATCCTTCAACACGCTTACTTCGCTCTTTGTACCGCCTTGCTAAATGCACTGCCACTGCAGAAAAAGATACAGCTGGGAACCTCGGCGCTACATAAACGGCGCGTCCTTTGTAAACCTGATACATCGCATCTTCAATAGACTCCCGAATTCCTGTCGTTCCTGATCGCACGCTGAAACTTCCACAGCGCATGCTGCACAAAGTACTGAGGTATTCTCCGTGTAGCGATCAAACGAATTCCTCCACAATCGAACGAAGTTGACAAATCAGTGACTGTGATAACAACTGGATTCTAAGGCATCTATGAAAGTAATATGCAGGGTAAAAGCTTCCGATTTGCAATTTATAGTATACTGTCATTTAACAGAAATATAGGAGAGAGTGCTTACGACTCACAGCTCAAGTCTTTAAAAAGTTGCAAACTTAAAGTAAGTTGAACTTGTCGCCTTGAATGATGAACCTTGGTATTTGTTGTGGGGGAAGAGAGGGACAGAGCTGTTTCTGTAGGCAACATAGTGGTAGGTCTTTCAGTAGAAAGGTGGTAATAATCTCGACTCGTATTTGAGAAGAGCAGGTAGCAAATTCCCTTGTGGACATTCGAAACAAGTTTTTACATTATTTCCCTAAACCACTTCTACCATAACAGGTTGATACCTTACATAGGTCGCCAAAATGGCACCGCTATCTTCCCTGAACCATCCTGCAACTGACTTATAGCTGTGAATCTAATGATCTTGACGTTGGCGAATCTAGAAAGGAGTGCTGAAAAGTAACGCCTCCGAATTTTTATGTGAAAACTCTTAAAGCTTTTTATATAAAACAAACGTTATTAACTTTCTTTATCTTTATTCTTCATGTCTACGTACTTCTTTCTCAAGTTAGTCACCCTGGCGACGAACACATTTCTCGCAACGAGAGACCAGTTTGTTGATACCGCAGTGTAGAATGTTGGGCGCTGTTGACGAGCCACAACCTCACCTCTGCTTGCACCACTTCATTACTATCAAAGGGAAGTCCTCGAAGGTGTTCTTTAAGCTGTGGAAACCGATGAAAATCGGATGGAGCCAAGTAGGAACTGTGTGGGGGGTGATTGATGACAGTAATCCCAGGGCGTCGGAATGTTGCAGATGTCGCGGAGCTCATGCGTGGCCTAGCATTTTCATGCTGAAGGTGAGGGCGCTCCATGTATGTGCGAACTCTTCGAATTCGAAACTCGGCTACAGTACGCTGTTTCTCATGTACTGACACAGTTATGTTACACACCGCCTTGTTATATGCTACAATTCTGAACCTCTTAGTGGCAGGGTGCTGCAAATTTGTGGGCATGAAGAACAAAGATGTATAATGTTAATAACGTTTGTTTTATTTTAAAAAAGTTTCTGTAGGGGAGAGCTTTCACATAAAAATTTCGGAGACATTACTTTTCAGCACGCCATTGAAGATCTTTTTCTCTCGTATACACCCCCACTACCCTCTTTCCTTTCCTTTTAGGGCTGAGTCAGTAAATGCCAAATATTTTTTCATCCGATTTTTACATCCCGTAGATCATTAGCTAAGTGTTATTTTGAACATAAATTGCGCCACGTTAAAAGATAGGAAAAAAAAAGAAAAACCAACGCTAACTTCTTTTATTCAGATTGGTGCTGCATGAATAAAATCGTCTTAGAACATGCATATCGAAAAGGTGCTGGAACAGGTAACGACCTGATAGTTTGAATAATACTCATCGTTGCTTCGACTGAGTCGTCAAATCCCAACACAGTTTAACGCTTTTGTGGGTCGCGTAGACGAAGTAGGTTGCCCACTCTGAAAGGCTCCAATTGCATATACTAAAACTCTCAATCCACCTCTCCGAGATGGCTGTTTACCAGGATAGGGAGGAGAGGAACAAATATTTGCATTGATTAGCTCCGCAGAAAGCAGTCTCTGAGGAAGAAAAAAGTTCTTATCAATATCCGCTAATCCCACGCCAGAACTGGCGCACAGCAGAACGTGACTGTTGACCTTGCTCTGGCAATCGCCGGCTCAGAAGTAATCCACATTGTCAACAACACTACGTGAGTCAACATATATTTCTGAAACACGCAAAGCACATGTTATACCGCATAGGCAGTTTATAGACGTACTATAAAGTTACGTTCCACCTCAGCATTAAGATTCAATTAGGCCTAACGAAGAAGGTATGAACAACGTTTTCGGAAATCCAGAAAATCTGAATTTTCCTGTCCAACCGCAGGTTTCATCTGCAGGACATCACGTTTAACACAAGTGAATTTTCCGTAGTGTGTGCAGATTTCCTTCCACGACGTTTTCGAGATTATAATGTCCAGTAACAGCTTATAATATCCATCAACAGCCGACTTTGTATCAACTTAATAGTACTGCAGTGAAGTTTCACTATTAAAGTTTCGCAGTGGTAAGCTGCTTCAGTTATCTTTTCTGCTTGCACTAGAGTGTCCATAGATGTTTATTCAACTAGGAAGCTCCCGATACGTGTGTAATTTATGAACGGGGGACAACTACATACTTCTACATGTACATTTACGTACATACTTTCGAATCCACTGAAGTGCATGGGAAAGGGTACTTACCAATGCTCCACATATTGGTGTTCCTTCCCGTTCCATTCGCGTACGGAGCGCGAGGGTAATGATTTTTTAAATGCTTTTCTGCATGCTGTTGTTAGTCTAATCTCGTCTTCGCGATCCCTACGCGAGCGGTTCGTAGAAATTATAGTAGTATCCTTCTAGATTCCCCACTTAATAATGATTTTCTAAACTGCGTAAGTAGGCTTTCGTGGAATAACTGGTTCAAATGGCTCTGAGCACTATGGGACTCAACTGCTGAGGTCATTAGTCCCCTAGAACTTAGAACTAGTTAAACCTAACTAACCTAAGGACATCACACACATCCATGCCCGAGGCAGGATTCGAACCTGCGACCGTAGCGGTCTCGCGGTTCCAGACTGCAGCGCCAGAACCGCGCGGCCACTTCGGCCGGCGGAATAACTGGCACCTATCTTCAAACACCTCGTTTTCCAGCTTATAAGTGACGCTCTCAAACAGATTTGTGACCATTTGTGCTGCCCGTTTTCGTATTCATTCAGTATCCCCTGTCAGTACTATCTGGTATGGGTTCCACACAGCCGAGCGATTGAGACGAACAGGCGTTTTGTGCTCGATTTCCTTTGGAGACAAATCACATGTCCAATTAAGATATGAATGAACCCACATCTGCCAGCTGCTTTACCACATCTGCCTCTGGGATCATTTCATTGCATTTCATATTCTCTCGTACTGCTACAGCCAAATATTATTATGAGTTAACTGACTCCAGCTGCGGTCACATGCTATCACTTTTCTACGTTTTGTGAAGTGCATTATTTAAAATTTCTATACTATTACTCTTTGCACTACTTTGAAATTTTATCAAGGTCTGACTGCAATTTTGTGCGACTTTGCTCATAGCACTTGATTACAGGTAACTGCAAAATCTGTGAAAAATCTAACGCTACCGTTAATATTGTTTGCCAGGTCATTGAATTACAACATGAAGAGCAAAGGTTCCAATTCAATTGCCTGAGGCACACATGAACTTGTTTCAGATGAGTTTTCATCTATGGTAACCTACTGCGTCTGCCATTCAAGAAATCCTCAATCCAGTACAAAAATCAGTTGGTACTCCATATGACTTTAACTTCGCAAATAAACGTTGGTCTGGTGCCCTGCATCCTTCTAACTGGCTTGATCCATAGTTTTGACGAAGTAGTGTAGGAAAAGAATGAGTTGGGACTCCCATCACCGTCAGCCGGAATGGCCGAGCGGTTCTAGGCGCTACAGTCTGGAACCGCGTGACCGCTACGGTCTCAGGTTCGAATCCTGCCTTGGCCATGGATGTGTGTGATGTCCTTAGGTTAGTTAGGTTTAAGTAGTTCTAAGTTCCAGGAAACTGATGACCTTAGAAGTTAAGTCCCATAGTGCTCAGAGCCATTTGAACCATTCCCATCTCCAATGTTTCCGAAATCAATGGTAACTGGCATGGAGGAGATCATTCTCTTCAATATGCCTCAGTACGTTTGATCTCAGAATAGACTGTAAGATTCTAAAACAAATGGACGTCAGATACACTGGACGGCATTTTTTTGGATCAGTTCTATTATCAATCTGGTAGACAGGTAAGACCTGTCCTTCCTTCCACCCTCTGGTTACAGGTTTTATTCCAAGAACCTGCAGTATATTACAGTTAAAATGCGGGCTATGCAGCTAAAAATTCTTTACCGAATATGACAGGCATTCCATCGGGTGCCATATACTTGTTCAGTTTTAGTGATTGCAGCTGTTACTCGATGCCAGTGACACTAATATCTGTAGCACTCATCTTTGGTGTCGCATGAGAATTAAACAGGAGCAGATCCTTGGATTTTCATTTGTAATACATCGTTTTCAGCTTGAACTCAGTATTGCTCCTTTTTCTTTGCTACACTCATTTTCGGTTACTGTGTCATCCATGAATACCTGTGGGTTTAGTACAGTAGGAGACAACACCATAAATCAATTGGTAAGATGAATGAGTGTGGTACCTTCTGTTCTCCCTGCTTCCTGCCTCCTCAATACAAGACCCTTAGACATACTAATGAGTCACCACTCACAGTCTAGTTGATGAGGAGTGATGTAGTAATAGGCCCTTTTATCTTCTAGAGAGGAGACAGCGTCCATGGGAGAAGAAACTGCTTGACGTCTCTTTGTAATCTCTGGTACATGACTCTCGGCAGTTCGCCCAACACACAAATTAGCAACAGTTTCCATTACTTAACAGCTCACAATGGTACTTGCTGCTTGCGAACAGCAACTTATTCATCCTGCTTCCGAAGACAGTTTTCACAGTTGGACTGCATTACGCCTTGTCCAGGGTTTACGTGTAAACAAATAACTTTAAATTAATCTCCATGAACTCTTTTAATTTCAGTGTCTGATACGTTACAATGATTACAAGTTCCCTTTAAGAACTGAACCTACTTTACACAGTAAAGTGGACTGGGTTATAACAATAAAAAATCGGTCATAAAATTTAATGATTTGCTGAAGCTAACTTCGTGTCTCGAAATTTCATCATGGTTAGGCTCGCTAACAGACTCGTATAATAATGGCAACATTTGTGGTAAATTACAGCAAACATGGGCAACATACATTACCGTTGGAGGAGGACTCTACATGGAACTCGGTGTGACAGTAATAACATGCGCCAAACACAACATTACGCCAGAGCACACCGCCCGAACACGTTATTATTATATTTGGACTTTCGTGGCTGTTGAGGGAAACGTGCGGTGAGCATGGTAAACAAATACAGCGGTGATTAAGGAAACCCATCGCAATGTGAATGCTTTCATTACATTTGCACATGTACAATGAAATGGTTCAGCATGTCCTCGTCAAGTATCACGATGAACACTCACGATAAGGCGACCGAAGTCCCCTCACTACTAGTTTCAATAATACTGTGGCTGACTACTATTCCTTCCGAGCAATATTGACTTGTGACCACACACTGTCAAACTCCGACTTAGAACCAACAATTAAAAAAGTTAAACGAGGAGGGGGGAGTGGAAATATTGCACTAATCATGTAAGTACCTGCACTGTTACAAGGGAAACGATTTAACGAAAAGATACCACTGTCAAATTTTGCAGAATACAAATTGCCGCTCGAGACGAAATGTGAAACTTACGCGTTGGCATGTCTGTAATAAATTAAGGCGAAGTCAACATGTCAACGTCCAACTTCCGCTATTACGCACTTGAGCCATGAGGAAAGAAGTGATACGCATGTTTTACAAAACAAATTACTTGCCGAATTTGTGCTCGACTGCAGAAAACCTAAATTTTTATTTGTGAGTGTCTGAATGTCAAAGGACGATCCTGGGAATAAACTTTTAACGTTGAGCCGATTTAAGTACTCCAGAAGAAATCCTCTTTCAGAAAACATATCATCATATTGAATACGTGTTCTGTATTTATGTTATTTTCCCGTCGCTTCACCATATATTTTATATCTGAAATTTAAAAGATATAAATCAATATTTTCTATCTACATTTATTTGCCTTTTCAGCCAATATTCGGTTTACCATTCTATCTTCAGGTTGATAAGCATGTTGGGGAGTCAGAACTTGGTATTTTGTTCCTATACGGCAATATTTTTTGTAAATGATAATCGTAGACGACCAGTGGCCCGTACCAACTAAGAAATCTAATTAGAATGTATTGTCGATTAACCAATTAATATAGAACTTAGTGTGTTATTTGAAACAAAGGTCTTCCGTGTGATCTGATGCATGTATCAGCCTCGATCTTTTCCCACCCTTTGCTAAGGTTCTTATTTCTGAAAAGCTGATTCACCCATTACCTTCTATTCTCCGTTTCACATAGTCTTTGTCTGCATGTATAACTTCTCGCGTTTACTGCTCTTTCCAGTAAAAAGTTAACTGCTTTTGGGTGGCTCTGCTACGCTTGTAAGGCGCCCATACCCCTATCGGACCGTGAAATCGTAAGTCCAACAGCTAGAAAATAAGGCAGTCGGTTTCGAGTTACAGCCGAAACGAGATGGGAAAAGTATATCTACTGCTCAAAATGACAGCCTTCTCAATATCATGTAAAATAATCTGCGCTAATAAAATGTGTTGCGAACCACTATGCGTCTGAATTCGTAGAAATGCTCATTATTTGGTAAAAATGGGAAGAACAAAAATATTTCTACAAAATAATACGGTCTTCAATTGCATAACTAATAAGTTGTCCTTATAAGTAAACGTAAACTTACAATCAAGTAAATGTCATGAGTAGAAGGTGAAAATTTCCCCGTACTGATCGAAAACAAGCTTTTGCTATGTAAGAGAACACATTTATTGTTAAATTTTGAAATTTTATACTGTAATTGTTGAGACTCAAATAATATTAACACGACAATTTACATGCATAACAATGCTTTGTTACCTGTACAGATTTGCATTTCCTAACAGGACCAAGCTATTAAACTCACTTCTTATGAATAACGCATGAAACAACAGTGCACTGATAATGATAATTCAGCGTCGGAATATTGCAAGCCAGGCCACAACAAAACTGATTCAGCAAACCACAGCTACACATAAATTGATAAGCAAGCATGAAACATTTGAGCCAGCATAATATTAGCAGAGGAAATAGTTTCAGATTACTTTAATGGCACTAAATACTTTCCAGTTTCAAGAATGATCGTCTTTAGCAATTATTTAAATTGTTGAACCAGTTCAGTAAGCATTAAATCAATTTCTAATTATACTTTATCAGTATTGTAAAAATTTTGTGGATCAATTTCATTATAATTTCGTGGGTCATTTCGAGCTATAATTCACATTTATTGCTCGTTGCTCGGTTGGAATATTCCTTCTCGAACTGAAAATCGTTAGTTATGTTACTGTGTTGTTGGTAATGATTTCAGTGATCGTCTTGTACATTGTGAAGAGAGGATGATAGGTCTGTAATCTTTTGCGTCTTATCAGTCTCCTTGCTCATTAAACAGAATAGCTTTTCTCCGCAGACATTCTGTAAATAATTTTATAGTTTCCTTTTGTATGACTTCGTCTCCAGGTTAAGTCATTTGTAATGAAATTCTGTACTCTTTGCCCACCTTTCTGAGCATGACACCTCGAACTATTACACATACTTCATCGACATTTACTTCCAGAATGTCGTTGTTTTCCTTGTTAACTATTTGTGTTTGTAATTCGGCTCTTGAGTTAAACAAGCGTTTTTAAAAAATCGTATAATGTATCTACAATTTTTCCCTCTGTTTCTGATTTCTGTGTCATTTGCCATCTAAACTGATGAAATGTAATCTCTATCCACACAAATATTTCTTTTAGTTTCTTGTTTCAATTATTTTTATTATTAAATTTTCCTTACACATTGTCAAATCCCTTCGAAGACATTTCCGAATGGCTTTGTTTAATTCATCATTATCCAGCGTATTCATATTATTGTTTTCTCGACACTCTTGCTTCTCATGAATAATTGTCTTGTTCTGTTTGAGGGTTTTTTCGTTACTAATGTGTTTAACTTTCTTAATCTACCTACTCTGGAATAAATTGTCATAATCTAAAATGTGAGTCTTATAAAATGACTAACAACAAGACTGACTCCAGACATTGCAGAGTAACAACTGATGACATATTTGTATTAAACCATGTATTAGATAAATAAGAGACTACAATAAAGAAACGAATGTTTCTGGTGTGGGTATAGAAAAATCTTTCAACAGCGTATCTAAGCAGTGTCGAGAATCGAGCCAGAAATCTTCAAATTGGGAGCAGAATGATAACTAGTATAACAAAGAGCCTCGCTATACCGCTGTTGTCTAAACTCCGGAACCGTTTTAGCAGAAGAGCATATTCTACCCTCCCACAGTCGTTCTGTTGAGATGTTTAACTCTCTTACATTGTTTCAATCGTTGCGGTTTCTGAACTCTATCGCGCGCGCTCTCTCTCTCTATATCTCCCCTCCCCCCCTCTCTCTCTCTCTCTCCTTCCTTTTGTAAGTCTGTCTGTCTGTCTCTCTCTCTCTCTCTCTCTCTCTCTCTCTGTATGTGTGTGTGTGTGTGTGTGTGTGTGACAGAGAGAGAGAGAGAGAAGAAAGAAGGTGAGGGGGACAGGGAGGTAGAGAGACGGGATGTGTTCGTGTGACTTTAGCAGTTAAAACTTGCCCCACTCGTACAAAGAATTTTCAAACAAGGAACAATAATTAAAATTCACGAACCTTAATAACAGTGACTGTTGAACTTAGATTGAGCTGGCAGTTTACCGTGTCCTAAATACCGCTACCTCTGTACCGTCCACGGAAAAGGCGTCGTTTAGAGTAGCCCGCGATGTTAGCTCTGAAGACAGCGACTTGAGAGTGACGCTAATGGACACGCCGCTGAGCGCCTTACACACACATGAACAGGGCATAACGTTAACCAGACACGGATCGAATTTGCGAGGACTTCGATCACATAGTGTATCTCCACCAAAACTATCCAGCTATGCCAGCTCGTGTAGGACCTCAATATAATAAACCACGCGCACATTAACAATGGATTTGCACTGTCACGGAATAATCTATAGTCACTAAGAGCCGCCAACCATGGCGCCAGCGTCGCCTGCATGCCACGCACCTATGCCATATTTATAAATGTTGACAATACTCAGAAAGACACAACTTTCTAAAGAAGCCTATGGTCTTTCTCAGGGTTCCAGCTATCTACATACCAAGTACCACCTGAATCGGTAAAAACGTGAAAACGTAACAGAATGAGTTACTTCCGCAATTAGTATGGAAGTATTGGTTAAACACGTCGAGAATTGAATAATCATTGTACTGATTGTGTAGAATCATGTTACGTAGAAGATATCAATCAATAACAGCATTTTCACAAAAATGATAAAAGTTCAAAAGAGAAAGAGCAATCAACTTCATGAAATAGTAAATAATTTTCTTTAATTTGCGTTACATTCTTCATATCAGTAAGTATCTTGTAAAACATACTTTGTTAAGTAACCTATTTTCTTCACCAGTGTTCAAGCTATCTCACGCCAAATTTCATGAAATCGGTTCAGCAGTTTAGTTGTGAAAAAGTAACAGACATAATTACTTTCGCTTTATGGAAGTATGGATTGGCATGGATTAAACTCGTTGAGGATTATATGAGCATTGTATTCCAGCAGTTACCCACGACTGTGCTTGCGTATCAGTAAAGTGAAATTAAATGTGCGTATGCTTTTATTGGCCAGGAGATCCCCGTTGTGATGTTCGGGAGCTTGGTGCAAGTATTTTTATTTGACGCCACTTCGGTGACTCGCACGTCGATGATGATAAAATGATGATGATGTCATTAGTATGGATTACGTGTCTGTTGCAGTTTTGTAGTGTAGGCCAAGACTGGAATATTTCCTCAGTGGCAAGAAATCTTAACTGTACTGCCAGTCTGTGTCAGAAAATAAACGCGAGTTACATACTGGAAGAGACTGCCACTATGAAACTTCGTGTAAAATATATATATGTCTATCTCGTTGCTTTAGGGACTGCCGCATGTCTGTATATTGGCGGTAAATATCTTTTTCAATGATAGTGAATAGCTTCGAAAAAAACCTCCTCTTCTGTTGAATGAAATTACGAAACGAATTTCGATCTTGAAACTTATGTGATGAAGTATGGTACTTTAGAGGGCTTATAGGCAGGCAATACAATTTGGATATTGTGCGTGCAGAAACTAACGTTAGACATTCTACTTTAACTATAGTGAATTTAAAAACGAAAATGTGATGGAGATTCAATTACGACTAACTTCTACAACAGGGATAATCAACCTTTTAGCTTACCTATTTTTGGGTCGCACATAATGTACTTAACACTAACTATAACTGCTGGAAAAGGACGATCGGAGCTGGAAAAGAAAAGTCAGTGTTTAACATTGTTACTAAAAATCTCTAAAATTTCTTGACCGATTTACTTCGAAATTTTACAAGATATTCTAATACATGTGCGGAGGAACAGAGGCTACGTACTTTTTTAATATATGAGGTATATAAATAAATATGTATAGTATACAAATGGGAAAAAGTTGTTGGCAAAAATCTCGAAAATTATTGACCGATTTACTTCAAATTTTAAAAAGGCACCCTAATAAACGTTCGGACGGACATGCGCTACATTTTTGTTTAATAGTTATTGTACACAAACACATAAATAAAATTTATACTATTGTATAAAGACACGTCGTTGTTTAATGTCGTTACAAAAAAATCTGGAAAGTTCTTGACCGATTCACTTCAGATTTTTACGCGATATTCTAATAAACAGTTGAACCGACGTAGGCCATATATATAAAGGGGAAATATTAGCAAAAATCTAGAGTAGTTGTTTAACGATTCACTTCAAATATTTACCTAGTGTGCGATGCGCTAATAAATGTTCGGACAGACATAAGCTATGTTTATAAGCGGGAAATGTTGTTAGCTAAAATCTTGAAAAGTTCTTTGCCGATTTACTTCTAACTTTTGCACGATACTCTAATAAACTTTTAGGCGGACAAAAGCTACATATTTTTAAACAGCAATGAACAGCTATTCGATCACAATAGACTGTGACAAATAAAATTCTGTTCTATGCTGTCCTGTGAAAATAAGACTTTCTTGCAGTCAGTTTTTACTACTATAGCAGAGCAGATTAAAACTACGCAAAATGCTCTCGTCACAGATACAGCATCGGGAGAAGTCTCTCATACTCCTTATAGCAGTGATCCCCACTGGTTTGCCTTTAATGTCAAGCGACTTCAGTTTGCATCAAGGTTTTGTTGTCAATAACAATAAACTAGGCACAAGGTCAGTGAGAGGAGGGAGGGTATACATGCACAGGAAGGGGAGGAGTGGACAGAGAGGCGGGAAATGAGATTAGCAACTGCAAAGCAGGGCCAGGTTCGCTAGTTTTGTATTATATAAGTAATTGCAATTCATAAAATTAATGTGACATTTGACTTTGAATTTGGGAAACTAATGAATTAATATCATATTCGAAGTGGTAGCAATTATGAGGGTATCCTCAAAACGCATATTTTTATGTGTGGTGTGCTTTACTCTAAAGTAACTGTTCACAAGTGTTCGTGCTTCCGGAGATGATAATACATAATACATGACTGTCCAGCAAGGGATATTTGTCCTTGGGCAGGCATGACTTGTAAAAATCCAACAGAGATACATGACCATTTATTCGTTTAATTGGATGTTAGACTAAAGCTCTGTGCATTCCACTTGAAAATCTACTGGCAACGTATCTACATTGTTTGTAAAAGGTGTCGCATAAAAACAAAAATTTTGATAATTTTTTCGAAAATCCTGAAATGGATTTTCATATTCTTGCATCTCACCGAATAGTAATGGCTCCGTATTTCATTCCGTCTTTAGGATGGTGTTTGGCAAACGTGTTGAAATGAAAAATATTACTCCATGAAGTTTTGGTATTGCAGCCAGATACATCAACTTCGTGCAACGATATCTGGGCTGACAGCCATCTTCAGGTGAGTGTTTTGCACTGGGGATTGCTTTTTTTCTGCGGGAGAATGCGGTACAGCATCGCCGGTTTAGAGGGTCTAACTGTCTTGGTGTAGGAGCAAAATTTTTTTATCTTTAATGACATAATTGCATTGCATGTTGAAGGTGTGGCGGTAGTACTGGAAGTCCCGCGCCACCCTCCAACGGTGGGAGTTCAAAGTTGTTGGTTAGAAGTGACACAACTACATTGTTTGTTATAGTGGTGGCCGTGCCAAGTATTTCACATACTGAGGGGCCGTATCAAAACTGTCGTATTATTTGTGGCCATACGAGGGATGTCGTTAGCCATGGCCCTAATCCAAGTCCTCGAGGATGTTAAGAGGAACGGAGTGCCTGCCCCAGCGCGGGGAGTCGTGGTACCAATGTGTTGCAAGCCAATGGCCGAGTCGAGCAGGACGTTCACTTTGCCGTACAGCCGCCTCGCCTTCTCTCGGTTGGTCATCTTTGGAGGGACAATGTTCATCTCCTCGTGCAGGATATCAATCCTCGTGAGTGGGACGGGGGGAGGGGTCGCATTTAGGTTCCACTGAGGTACCATATTCTGCAGGCGCTAGAGGCACTAATCGTGGAGCATAGGTGAGGGGAGGGTAGACAACCATTTGGTACGTACGATATTGCAGTGCCTGAGTTGTTCCGAATTACGACGCAAAGTTCCTTCGGACAGGCATGCATGCATGCAGTAGCAGGCACTGCGGCGACTACAGCCGTTATGGAATACATGAAATGTTCTTCCAGCACAAATTTTCATGGTCGCCGTTCCATTATGCAGCTAATGGTTGTTCATATTCGCAATTGCGAAAACGTTCATGTGTACCATTCGGTACAGTCGGAGCTTGGTGTCTTAGGTTGAAGTCCCTGCTGGTAAGGAGCGGGTACAATGCTTTTATCAGCGTCACCTAGATTTGGGTGACTGTTCCGCATGTCGGTGGAAAAGCAGTTCTTATCCATCCGAACTTGTAGGTATTTGGTGGTCGGGGACCATGGGACCCGGACGCCAGCAATAGTAATGTTGTGACGGAGAATATGGCGCCGTTTGTTGAAGTAGACTGCCGTAGTTTGGCGGCATTGAGGGCAATCTTGTTGGAACGACACCTGATGACCGTTGCGCCCACCAGCCTGTGGAGACGAGCATTGAATAAGCTGGTCGGTGTTGCGGCCTGTCGTATAGAGCGCCGTATCGTCGGCGTATTGCGCAATTTGCCAGTGTGGAATGACTGGCATATAGTTAACATGCATAATAAAGAGGATTTGAGACAACACAGGGCCTTGAGTTTTACCCTTCGACATGTGACGTATAATCTAGCGATTTCGTCGCTGAGTAACCAGGAAGGTCCCATCGCGGAGGAAGTCATGCACGATCTTAATAGAGATATTCGGGGTAGTCGTCTGTGTCAGGAATTTGTACACGAGATTGCCCTGCCAAATCCTGTCGTAAGCATTTTGAGGTCCAGGGAAACCTCTGCTCTCGATATGGTGAGCTTAAAGAGCTTGCTGACGTATTCCGTGATCCTAAGAACTTATAGTTGGGCTGACAGGTGGGAAGTGAAACCGAACTATTCTGGACGGACTGGCCCAGTCGCCACGATGAACTGAGAAATGCGGTATGGTGTTCAAAAGGCTGATGGGCCTGTTATTGGTATTTACCGTAGGATCTTTCAATGTCTTGAGGATTGCTGTCAATTTGGCCTAGAGGCTGCTACTTCACACCGCTATCTTTATACCAAATAACGGCGCGAAGACGCTTGTGCAAAGGCAGCTGCTGTATGAGCGACCTCTGTCCAGTTTCGCTTATTGGTCCGTCTATGGTGTGCAGGCACGTGCGTAATGTGAAACTACATGCGTGCTCTCTGTTGGAATGCGCATACGTGGATTTAAAATTTAGATGTCAAAATTAATACATTTAAATGTCGATAGATGTGTCGTTGGTCATAAATCTAGGTGACATTTAACTTTATTAGTTTTGACATCTGAATTTTAAAACCGTGAGTGCGCATGTAGTTCCACATTACGCATGCGCCTGTGCGTCATGGATGGAGTAATATTCAAAGAGGGCGCGAACTCGACAGAGGTCGCTCATGTAGCGACTACCTTTGTGCATGCGTCCTCGCGCCGATTTTTGGTATAAAGATACTGGTATGAAGTAGGGTACCGGTGTGAAGTAGCAGTCTCCAGTTTAAAACACTTCCCTGAAGATGGCTCAATGATTGTCAGCCGAAATAACGTGGCAAGAAGTCGATGTGCCTACCTTGAAGACTCCTGTTTAAGTCACTTAAATGAACAGCGGAATCTACCAAAAATGCTAAATCTGCCACCCAGTTGGCGTCCTCAAGCTCTGGAACACATTTTGCTTTTGATATCATGAACGATTTTATTTCTTTAATTGTGCTATAAAATCTTTTTAACGCCTGGCTTCGACTGAGCCACCTTATTTTTTGTAAAATATACGATATTACCATACTCGGCACCCGTACTTGTGACGAATTCCCGGAACTGGTGATGATTCAGTCCACTAACTACTATAAAATTCAGGCTCCACGACGATTTTTATAACGTGAGCCATTTTTAAGGCTTTTCCGCATAAATTTTCTTGGTATATTATGCGATAGTATTTTATCAAATGAGAGTTACCCACAGCAATGGCATCGTCTTCTATTAATTTTGCAAGCCCCTTTTTTTTTACCTATCATATCCGGGGCGCAGTCCGTAACTATGTCAGATATACTGGCAAGAGACAAAGAAAATTCTTTTAACGTTTTTTTATCATTGCTTCATATGTATTTCTCGATATTGTAGTGTCTTTTAACTACGACTAACGAAGCCATCTCTTCAGTAACATAACATTCGTCTTTAATATATCTAAGAAAAAAAATGGTTCAAATGGTTCTGAGCATTATGGGACTCAACTGCTGTGGTCATCAGTCCCCTAGAACTTAGAACTACTTAAACCTAACTAACCTAAGGACATCACACACATCCATGCCCGAGGCAGGATTCGAACCTGCGACCATAGCAGTCGCACGGTTCCGGACTGCGCGCCTAGAACCGCGAGACCACCGCGGCCGGCTATCTAAGAAATATGGCAAATTAAGCCGTATCAATAGCATCAGCACTTTCATCCATTGTCAATTAATAAAATATAAAACTAGAAGCTTTTCTTACCAAATCCTTTTCAATAAATTTATATCTTCTTTCCTGTCAGGGTAAATTATATCTTTCTAAGCATCCGTTAATAAATTCGGTACTAGAATAAAAAAGGCTATTTATGATAACTATACAGAAATAATGCAGAATTTCCTTTTATTTCCATAAATTAATTTCATTATACGTCTCTAAATCTCTAGTTTCGCAGTTGCAACTGATGTAGCCGAAAGATAACAGACAAGTGCAACTGACGGATTGACCAGTTATAAGAGCGAGACGCTTGGAGTTCAAGTATTGCACGGGCGGCCATGTTAAGAACGGGATGGACCGATGAGAAAATAACATCGTGTGGAGAGAGTTTCGAATTTAAAATATTCGGTTTATCATCACTTTAGGTAAAAGGAATGTTTTGATTTTTTTTTTTTTTTTAGTACCGATGTTGCGATTGATGCTCACTTCTTGGACCGCACTGATACTTTGGCCCACAAGCGGCCTGCGGGCCGCGTGTTGGTCACCCCTGCTCTACAAGTGCGTATCTCAGATCACAGTGCACCATCGATGAGTCCAGGATCTTCTCCACGATTTCTTCTGTTTCTCTTAGACGATCACTAAGAGATTGAAGGCAACCATTTTACTCGAGTAGATTTTACCAAACACACTATGATTAGCGCGCCAGATGCAGCTGGCAACTGCCGCTGGAGAGCGCTGTGCTGGCAAAACAAAAGAAGCACATTCGATGTCGTTATAGAGCGAGCAGCAACCGCGACAGATAGTACGTGTGGCATTCTTCGCGATGAGAAACTCGTCACATGTGAGGTCGATTTAAGAGAGTGGATTCTGGCCACGGTCACGAATGTTATTTCGCGTGACATAAAGGAAGCTCCGAGAATGGACGAAATGAACATTTAAGTGTTCATATATAACACTTTATACACGATCGTTCAAGAAGAAATAAAGCGAGTTACACTAGGTGAACGAGCTGGACACGAAATGAGATACCCTCCTACTATCCACCTTACAAGGAACGTCTAACGTCTGGATGTTGGCCAGTTTTTCCCACAGTACGACATTAGTAATTACCTATATACATTGAAGCGCCCCAGAAACAGCTATAGGCAAGTGTATTCAAATACAGAGATACGTAAACAGGCAGAATACGGCGCTGCGGTCGGCAACGCCTATATAGGGTGGTCCATTGATTGTGACCGGGCCAAATATCTCACGAAATAAGCGTCAAACGAAAAAACTACAAAGAACGAAACTTGTCTAGCTTGAAGGGGAAAACCAGATGGCGCTATGGTTGGCCCGCTAGATGGCGATGTCATATGTTAAACGGATATCAACTGTGTTTTTTAAAATAGGAACCCCCATTTTTATTACATATTCGTGTAGTACGTAAAGAAATATGAATGTTTTAATTGGACCACTTTTTTCGCTTTGTGATACATGGCGCTGTTATAGTCACAAACATATGGCCCACGATTTTAGACGAACAGTTGGTAACAGGTAGGTTTTTTAAATTAAAATACAGAACGTAGGTACGTTTGAACATTTTATTTCGGTTGTTCCAATGTGATACATGTACCTTTGTGAACTTATCATTTCTGAGAACGCATTCTGTTACAGCGTGATTACCTCTAAATACCACATTTATGCAATAAATGCTCAAAATCATGTCCGTCAAGGTCGCTGATGTTCCATTTGTCGCAGCCATCGTGGATTTTCCGTTGCCCAATAGTGCGTATTATGCCGGTTTACGTTACCGCTGTTGGTGAATGACGCATCATCGCTAAACAGAACGCGTACAAAAAATCTGTCATCGTCCCGTAATATCTCTTGTGCCCAGTGGCAGAACTGTACACGACGTTCAAAGTCGTCGACATGCAATTCCTGGTGCATAGAAATATGGTACGGGAGCAATCGATGTTGATGTAGCATTCTCAACACCGACATTTTTTAGATTCCCGATTTTCGCGCAATTTGTCTGCTACTGATGTGCGGATTAGCCGCGACAGCAGCTAAAACACCCACTTGGGCATCATCATTTGTTGTAGGTCGTGGTTGACGTTTCACTTCTGGCTGAATACTTCCTGTTTTTCTTAAATAACGTAACTATCCGGCGAACGGTCCGGACACTTGGATGATGTCGTCCAAGATACCGAGCAGCACACATAGCACACGCCCGTTGGGCATTTTGATCACAAAAGCCATACATCAACACGATATCGACCTTTTCCGCAATTGGTAAACGGTCCATTTTAACACGGGTAATGTATCACGAAGCAAATACCGTCCGTACTGGCGGAATGTTACGTGATACCACATACTTATAAGTTTGTGACTATTACAGCGCCATCTATCACAAAACGAAAAAAGTAGTCCAACTAAAACATTTATATTTCTTTACGTACTACACGAACATGTAATAAAAAATGGGGGTTCCTATTTTAAAAAACGCAGTTGATGTCCATTTGACCTATGGCAGCGCCATCTAGCGGGCCAACCATAGCGCCATCTGGTTTCCCTCCTTCAAGCTAGACGAGTTCCGTTCTTTGTAGTTTTTTTCGTTTGATGCTTATTTCGTGAGATATTTGGCCCGGTAACTATCAATGGACCACCCTGTATAAGGCAAGTGTCTGGCGCCGTTGTTAGATCGGCTGCTGCTGCTAAAATGGCGGGTTATCAAGATTTGAGTGATTTTAAACCTGGTGTTATAGTCGGCGCACGAGCGATGGGACACAGCATCTCCAGAGTGAGCGATGAAGTCGGGATTTTCCCGTACAATCATTTCACGAGTGTACCATGAATATCAGGAGCTGAAGGTCCAATCGTGTGCCCTTGATGACTGCACAATACAAAGCTTTACGCCTCTCCTGGGCCCGTCAACACCGACTTTGGACTGTTGATGGCTGGAAACATGTTGCCTGGTCGGACGAGTCTTGTTTCAGATTGTATCGAGCAGATGGTCTTGTACGGGTATGGAGACAACCTCATGAATCCATGGACCCTGCATGTCAGTAGGGTACTGTTCAAATTAGTGGAGGTTCTGTAAGGGTGTGCGGCGTGTGGAGTTGGAGTGATATGGGAACCCTGAGACTTCCAGATATGACTCCGGAAGGTAACACGTACGTAAGCATCCTGTCTGATCATCTGCATCCATTCATGTTCATTGTGCATTCAGTCTGACGGGCAACTTCAGCAGGACAATGCGACACCCCACACGTCCAGAATTGCTACAGAGTGTCTCCGGCAACGGTCTTCTGAGTTTAAACACTTCCGATAGCCGCCAAATTCCGCAAACATGAATATTATTGAGAATATCTGGGATGCCTTGCAACGTGATGTTCAGAAGAGATCTCCACCCACTCGTACTCTTACGGATTTATGGGCAGCTGTGCAGGATTCATGGTGTCACTTCCCTCCAGCACTACTTCGTACACTAGCCGAGTACATGCCACTTCGTGTTGCGGCACTTCTGCGTGCCCGCGGGGGCCCTTCACGATATTAGGCAGGTGCACCAGTTTCTTTGGATCTTCAGTATAATAAATCAGTAAAACGATTTGTAGATTCTTGTACTCCACTGACAGTATTATGCCGTTACACTTATGACTGCAACTTACAACTCTCATTTATGTAGTCATCGACTCTCATTGGTCACCGTATACTAACATCCGACTGGGTTCGACAAACGATAATGAATTGCCGACAGCAGCACTCTACGGAAGAGGCGAAAGTGCACATTAGCCCATAAGTGTGCACCAGTTACCAAATTTTGCATTTATCGAGAGATAGTAATGCACATCTCTTCGTTTCTCATAAAGGCCAATGGAAATCCTCCGATGGACAGAGAACTGCTCCGCTTAATTTTTGTTAAGAATGAGAAGGTTTTGGCGAATTTTCATAGAAATTACAGAATTTAAACAGCAGTGTAACTGGTTGCAGAAGACTTGAGAGGCTGTTCTTCATTCGTGACGTTGTTCGTTGCAAGGTCCATACACGACGTACTTGCTCTTAGGGACCTGTCTCTTGTTTATGTCTTCCTAATCTAACGGAGGAATGCGGCCGATTATCGTGTAAATTTTGTAGTGGCCTTTTTTGTGTTTTAATTGCTAGTGTGTTGCGTTTTTTGGGCGGGAGTGCGGAAACCAGCCCGTCACGTGCCGTAGTGAGTATGGTGTGCCGTCTGACAATTACAGCGGAGCTGGCCGGTGTACGAGACTAGCAGCTGTTAATCCTCGCGAATTCGATCCGGCTGGAAATGTCTTACAAGTTCGTGGCGCCCTCCATCGGTAATGCTGGAATTCAATACGGCGTTGGCCTACCTTTAGCCTTGATGACAGATTCCACTCCGACAGGCATACGTTCAATCACGTGCTGCAAGGTTTCTTCGGGAATGGCAGCCCATTCTTCACGTAGTGCTGCATTCAGGAAAGGTATCGAAGTAGGTCGGTGAGGCCTGGCAAGAAAGTGTCGTTCCAAAACATCCCAGAGGTGTTCTATAGAATTCAGGTCAGGACTCTGTGCTGGCCAGTGCATTACAGGGATGTTATTGTGCTGTAACCACTCCGCCACAGGCAGTGCATTATGAACAGGTGCTTCATCGTGTTGAAAGATGCAATTGCCATCCCCGAATTGTTCTTCAACAGTGTGAAGCAAGAAGGTGCGTGAAACATTCATGTTGGCCTGTTCTGTGATAGTACCACGCAAAACAACAAGGGGTGCAAGCCCTTCCCATGAAAAACACGACGACACCATAACACCACCGCCTCTGAATTTTACTTGGCATTACACACGCTGGCAGATGACGTTCACCGAGCATCCGCCATACCCACACCCTGCCATCGGACCGCCGCATTGTGTTCCATGATTCGTCACTCCACACAACATTTTTCCACTGTTCAATCGTCCAATGTTTACGCTCCTTACACCAAGCGCTGCATCGTTTGGCATTTACCGGTGTGACGTGTGGCTTATGAGCAGCCGCTCGACCATGAAATCCAAGTTTTCTTACCTCCCGCCTAACTTTCATAGTTCTTGCAGTGGATGCTGATGCAGTTTGGAATTCCTGTGTGATGGTCTGAATAGAGGTCTGTCTATTACACATTACGGCCCTCTTCAATTGTCGGCAGTCCCTGTCAGTTAACAGACTAGGTCGGTCTGTACGCTTTTGTGCTGTATGTGTCCCTTCACGTTTCCACTTCAATATCACATCGCAAAGAGTGTACCTAGGTATGTTTATGAAAATCTCGCATACGTATGACACAAGTGACACCCAATCATCTGACCACGTTCGAAGTCTGTGAGTTCCGTGAAGCGCCCCATTCTTCTCTCTCACGATGTCTAATGACCACTGAGTTCGCTGACATGGAGTACCTGGCAGTAGGTGACAGCACAATGCACCTAATATGAAAAAGTATGTTTTGGGGGTCTCCGGATACTTTTGATCACATAGTATATACCAATAAAATCGGATAGCAAGCTCGCGAACCATATTTACAACTATTACTATCGGCCTCGCAAACATAACTCTAATTGCCCTTAGATAGCTGAAACTGTGAAAGTTACTCGAATCAAAAAAACCTCAGAGCAATCTCATGACCGCCGAAACTTGAATGCAGAACTTCAGGCGGCCTTAAGAGCTACAGAGAGTGCAGCCCGTAGCATTTTAGACGCTGATCATCATGCGTCTCCTACAGCTTCAATGACGCTTGAGGACTCACGACGACGGCGTAATTTAAAGGCTGTATGACAAACAGAGAGTGATGTCTTCGCATGTGGAACACGGGAGCCTTTTGGTGAGGCCGCGTTTGATCTATTAAGTGACTATATTTATCATAAATATGTCATCATAGGGAATGAATGTAGGCACTATAACGGATTAAAAAGGGAGGGAGAAACGTTTGGTATTTGTTGCTCTGCCGGCAAAGCCTCACATTCAGTACTAGATCAGCCAGAAAAACCCCAAAAAACTCTTCTCCTGAACGATACAGTGAATCGAAACATTTTTAAATATAACTAGAAAATACACTCCTGGAAATGGAAAAAAGAACACATTGACACAGGTGTGTCAGACCCGCCAGTTTGCCGTGGCATACGGAGCTCCATCGCAGTCTTTAGCACTGGTAGCATGCCGCGACAGCGTGGACGTGAACCGTATGTGCAGTTGACGGACTTTGAGCGAGGGCGTATAGTGAGCATGCGGGAGGCCAGGTGGACGTACCGCCGAATTGCTCAACACGTGGGGCGTGAGGTCTCCACAGTACATCGATGTTGTCGCCAGTGGTCGGCGGAAGCTGCACGTGCCCGTCGACCTGGAACCGGACCGCAGCGACGCACGGATGCACGCCAAGACCGTAGGATCCTACGCAGTGCCGTAGGGGACCGCACCGCCACTTCCCAGCAAATTAGGGACACTGTTGCTCCAGGGGTATCGGCGAGGACCATTCGCAACCGTCTCCATGAAGCTGGGCTACGGTCCCGCACACCGTTAGGCCGTCTTCCGCTCACGCCCCAACATCGTGCAGCCCGCCTCCAGTGGTGTCGCGACAGGCGTGAATGGAGGGACGAATGGAGACGTGTCGTCTTCAGCGATGAGAGTCGCTTCTGCCTTGGTGCCAATGATGGTCGTATGCGTGTTTGGCGCCGTGCAGGTGAGCGCCACAATCAGGACTGCATACGACCGAGGCACACAGGGCCAACACCCGGCATCATGGTGTGGGGAGCGATCTCCTACACTGGCCGTACACCACTGGTGATCGTCGAGGGGACACTGAATAGTGCACGGTACATCCAAACCGTCATCGAACCCATCGTTCTACCATTCCTAGACCGGCAAGGGAACTTGCTGTTCCAACAGGACAATGCACGTCCGCATGTATCCCGTGCCACCCAACGTGCTCTAGAAGGTGTAAGTCAACTACCCTGGCCAGCAAGATCTCCGGATCTGTCCCCCATTGAGCATGTTTGGGACTGGATGAAGCGTCGTCTCACGCGGTCTGCACGTCCAGCACGAACGCTGGTCCAACTGAGGCGCCAGGTGGAAATGGCATGGCAAGCCGTTCCACAAGACTACATCCAGCATCTCTACGATCGTCTCCATGGTAGAATAGCAGCCTGCATTGCTGCGAAAGGTGGATATACACTGTACTAGTGCCGACATTGTGCATGCTCTGTTGCCTGTGTCTATGTGCCTGTGGTTCTGTCAGTGTGATCATGTGATGTATCTGACCCCAGGAATGTGTCAATAAAGTTTCCCCTTCCTGGGACAATGAATTCACGGTGTTCTTATTTCAATTTCCAGGAGTGTATATTGTTTGCTTTCAGATTCGACAGACAGCAAAATAATAGAAACATGTTCGTTATACACCGATGAGCCAAAACATAATGACCACCTGCTTAATAGGTTTGTTCGTCTTTGAAACGAAATACGTCACTGATTGTGCGTATCAGAGATCCGACATAATCATCTTGTGGTGTTACAGTTCTTCTTGTTATGTTGGTAGGTTGTTGGAGGTATGTGGCATTAGACGTCTACGCACAGGTCACGTAATTTGGTGAAGAACGGGCCGCTGATTTGAGTACGCGGTGATGGTGCCCGAGAGCGATTTACGTCAGGCGAATTTGGTCGCCGACACATCAGCGTGTGTTCCCTATAATGCTCCTCAAACCACTGTAGGACGGTTCTGGCTCCGAGACAGACAAAAATACTGCTGAAGGATGACATCGCCGTGGGGGAAGACATCAACCGTGAAGGGATGCAGGAGGTTCGCAGCTGTCAGCGTATCTTCGATAATTACAACAGATTCCATCCCAGTGCAGGAGAATGTCTCCCACAGCATAATATTGGTCCCACCAGACTGCGTCCGTGTCGCGCTGCACGTTTCGAAGCGCCGTTCATCTCGATGACGGCGTTTGTGGAGACGATCAGCGGCCTAGTGTAGCAAAAATGTGATTCACCCGAGGAGGCGACACGATTCCACTGATCGACGGTCCAATTCCGATTGTCGCGTACCTGCTGCAATCCCGGTTGACTATGTCGATGGATCAACATGGGAACACGTTGGGGTGGTCTGCTGTGCAGCTTCATGTTCAGCAACGAATGATGAACGGTGTGCTGCGAAACTCTTGTGCGTGCGCCATCAATGTGGTCTTTCGGCAGGGATGCACAGATCACCATCCATCCCACTTTACTGAGTAGACAAGCCTCCGAACACTACGTTCCGTGGAGAGTTGTGGACATTCAACCATTTAGCGCCTAGTGCTAGTTTCACTGTCCGCCTGTCTGTTTCCGTAGATGCTCATGACAGAAGCACGTGATCATTCGACCAGATTCGCATTTTTCGAGATACTCGTTCACAGGCTCTATGTAATAATAATAATCTGCTTTTTTCAAAGTCACTTATCTCAATGGATTTCCCCATTTGCAGCCAATATCGTCGCTAGGGTGATCCGCTCCACTTATATACTTTTATTACCGAATCAAATGCCCACAACGCCACCAGGCAGCATCCAACGTCACGGTGGACAGTGGTCATAATGTTTCGGCTCATCAGTGTATACCTACATATCGTCACTGCATACATTTTAATACATAAGTCTCTATTCCTCTATATACACAGACATCTCGTACAGTTACTAGCTTACATACTGAGCTTCACTTATCATAAGAAACAAAAAAATGGTTCGAATGGCTCTAAGCACTATGAGACTTAACGTCTGGGGTCATCAGTCCCCTAGACCACAGCGGCCGGCCATTTAAGCAGAATTCTATGCCCACACGTGGAAATCACACCTACGAACTCTATTTACTCTAAGCTGCCGATTTGGATTTATTGGTGGTGGCGGTTTGAAAGTGAGAATCTTTAATTGGATATCCTAAAACGACCCAGTACATCTGACATAATTAAATTGTTGACACAACAAAACAATTATAACAGAATTCGTTATCTGTGAAATTAAACAATGATCTCACTTAACTTAGTTTATTACACAAAAAATCAAAAGAAATGGCTTAACAAACACTGACACCAATAAGGTAATGTCTTGGCAATCCTGGTAATTGGATGAGGGATGAGACTGAAATGAACATGTATCTGGATAAAACTTTTACATTGTGGAAATCGTCCCATGATTGCCAAAGGTTAGTAGTACATAAGGCTATGCGTTTGCAACTATGGCGGGAGCTGAAAACATGGTTCAAATGGCTCTGAGCACTATGGGACTTAACATCTGAGGTCATCAGTCCCGGAGAACTTAGAACTTCTTAAACCTAACTAACCTAAGGACATCACACACACCCATGCCCGAGGCAGGATTCGAACCTGCGACCGTGCGATCGCGAGGTTCCAGACTGAAGCGCCTAGAACCGCTCGGCCACTCCGGCCGGCTCTGAAAACATTTATACCCTCTAAGTGCCAGCAAGTCTTTAGAGTGAAGATTGAACTTGCTGAGCATCGTTAAGAATGACTCGACTTTCCCTACAGTTCCCCTCGCTATTTCGGCTAGATCTTAACACACTCATAATCTGCAAGTGGTGGCTGAAGCAGCTGCAGAATCGGTCATTGGCCCTGTGTTAACAAATTGTATCTAAGTTCATCTCCACCAGATGAGAGTCTCTCGCTGAACTGAAGGCTGTCCAACGTGAGGTCTGGCTGTAGAACCCAAAAGAGGTGGCGCCGGCTGAACATTATTTTCTGAAATACGCGTATGACAAGGAAGACTTGATTCTCTGCGTTTTTCTACAGTTGTGTAATTATGATTGGCTGAATGATAAACAGTGCGGGTGCCAATCACAAAGAAGATGACTTAAAAGACACATTTTGCCTTCCACAGCCCCCCCCCCCCCTTATTCTTAGGTTAGGTTAGTGTTGTTTAACGTCCCGTCGACAACGAGGTCATTAGAGACGGAGCACAAGCTCGGGTTAGGGAATGATGGGGAAGGAAATCGGCCGTGCCCTTTCAATGGAACCATCCCGGTATTTGCCGGAAACGATTTAGGGAAATCACGGAAAACCTAAATCAGGATGGCTGGAGACGGGATTGAACCGTCGTCCTCCCGAATGCGAGTCCAGTGTGCTAACCACTGTGCCACCTCGCTCGGTCCTCCGTATTCTCATTTCAATTAGTTAACCAGTTACAAAATTCGTTATACTTGGCACTTCAAAACTGTGCGCTGCTCTCTCCCTCTCCCTGTCTACATTCGCATGTCGGCCAATAAGGGTGTATTTCTGTAGGAACAGCCGTCTTCCTTCTTCCCACTCCTGCGTCATTTAGTTTAACTAATGGTAGCTGTTGTTTGAGGTTAGTTGAACATTCTGTCATGCGACACCAAACCGTATTTGGGAGAACTGTGGCTGCCTCACGTAAGTAGATATGCTAGGAGAAACCGAACCTAACAACGGATGGCGCCTCCCTACGACGTCATCGATGATCCATGGATTTTTCCCATCCCTATCTCTGCCGCTACTGACAAAGGCCAATTACACTACGTACAATAAAAAAAAAGGCGAGAAATTCAGATTTTATTGGAAAATTCAAGTTTAGGCAAGAAATTTTAAAGGAAGCCCAGTTGCAACAATGTGATTCCTATGGAAGTAGGGCTGTTATCATAAGTCTAAATTGGCGGGAAATTCTTCTCATGATGACTGACTGGAGATTCTAGTCGTGGCTCTGTGACATCACAATCCGAGACTTGGAACACGAGCACCAGGCTAAGTATGACATCAGCATCCAAGACGGCTGACGTGGAATGGAAGAAGGCAAACTAACCTGGTGACTGGGACATACTGGTGCAGCTCTAAGGCGTCAGAATCCAGCTCAGGTCGTCAGAATATTTATAACACTATAGAATTACAGCGAACTGGTCTAGACCTGAGATCCAGGGGCATCTGGCACAGAGCTGGAATACTGACCCTCGCTCTGACGTAGCAAGCCAGCTCAGACCTGTTGTGCTATTTATAACAGTGTGGAATTCTGATGTACTGGCCCAGGCTTGAGATTTCGGGACAGGTTCTATGACATCAGAATCCAAGTTCTGAAATACTCGCACTAAGACGTCAGGGATGAAGGATGTTTGTGTATGATGAGGCCTGTCTGCTGTGCTACCTGACATGTTTTCCCTCCAAGCTTCTATTAACTGAGTAGTTTGGTCACTGCATACTCTAACTTTATATCTTTCCAGTTGCATCTTTATTAAACAATCACCAGTGAGCAAAGGGCTCTCTGCCCCAAGCCGACGCCACCCCACCCACTGCCTCTGTGCCAGCTCCCCCTGTCGTCCATGCCTGCGCTGGCTTGTATTGTGTGGGGTGCATGGCAGCTTCCCTACCGAGGATGCTGCCGCCGTTGGGCAACAGACATCAATTATTCCCCTATGTTAATGTTCAAACTGTATGCTGTCTTGTAGGAGCACTTGCTTCTTTATTTAAAAATTGCATTGCCAGAGAGAGCAAGCGTCCCATTCTGCAATCGCAAACTTCGTGGTCACCAGATCTATCGAGAAGTTTGCCATCACCCTATCTGAGGTACACTCCAAGTCGCCTCGGTGTTGCGCCACTGTACGCTGGTGACAGCGCCATTGAAAGAGACACACATTCTTACTTCCGATTCTGTAACCTAACATGGAACGGTGTAAAAGAGTCCTGATTCCCAACACTGGTATGCTGTTGTTACAGCACTGCAGTCACTGCCTGTCTGGCTGGAGTTAAAATGATGGAAATATCAAAAATTTAGGAAACGCACTTATACTTAACCTGTATGACACAGAAACGAAATTAGAAATCTGCTTACCCCAAGATGAAAGTAATAGGAATTATGCTGGCTGTCAAACCATAAAGCAGTCATCCCTACTTTAAAACTGAATAGCCCACAGATGTGGCCCATATGGTTGTCAAATACTTGTGACTGTCGTATGTGGTTGACAGGAAATCAATAAGTGTTGTAAGTAGGCTGTTTCTCTTTTCTTATTGGCAACGTTACGTAGCGCTCTGTATGAAAATCACTGGCTGTGCTGTGTGCAGTCTGTGGCTAGTTTGCATTGTTGTCTGCCATTGTAGTGTTGGGCAGCGGCAGCTGGATGTGAACAGCACGTAGCAGTGTTGCCAATTTAGCGACTTTGTCGCTAGAAATGGCGACTTTTGCCTTCGTCTTAGCGACAAAAAAAACTTTTTAGCGACAAAAATTATTTAGCGACTTTTCTGGCGAGTTTTGGAGTACTGACGACTTTTGAAGTACAAATCAAAACTATTTTGGGCCAGTATTTTCATTAAAAAAACTAAGATTTTAACTATAGAATGTGTACTACACTGACTTTGTTCTAGAGTACTAAGTTAAATTAAGTTCTTAGCAGATCATGTAGCATTGTTCAGCATTTAGTAAACCTGAATGTGGGAATTGCCTACAGAGTAAGCAAACCTTGACTATAGAACAATCCATTTTCATTACCCCCTAGCCTGTTATTGTCGATAGCGTATCGATCTATAATTCTTTAATTTTTGAACTACCTTTATTTTTCGAATTGACAAAAATCATACGTAATATTAAGTATAATAAAATACATTTCTGTCCAGCAACCTCTAATTTTTCGAAATGTTAACTCGCAGTCAAATTATTACCGCATGCACGGTGGTAACGCAAGAACAATTCGGTAGGGGTATCTCAGACATTACGTTTTAAACAATGAACAATAGGACTGATATTGAGTTACTGAGTGAGTAGATTGTTTCATGACCTCTAGTTCGCCTGAGTTTTAATGTATTTTCAGTGATTAAAAAGTGGTGAAACTTATGTTGTGGTGGCCTACATAATGGATTTACCGAAGAAGAAGAAGCAGTACGCTCAAAAATATCGGAATGCGTGGGAAGCAGAACCCAAATTCAATGGGTGGCTGAAACCAGTCGTTGGAGACTTATCAAAGGCAAGATGTCAAGTATGTGCAACAGTTTTTTTATGCTAAATTGTGTGATATTAGAAAGCATTCGAAAACTATTAAGCATAAACAAAAAATTGATTAAAAAAAACAAACCACCTTACCTTTGAAAATTGTCCCGAAAACTACAGTTAGAATAGCAAGCAGAGCGGAAGGCGCCCTTTCTTTATTTATTGCTGAACATTGTTCTATTTTAGCTGTGGATGATTTAGGAATACTGTGCAAGAAGGTGTTTTACGGTGATGAGGGCGCTAAAAACATGCAATTATATCGTACAAAGTGCACAACATTATAACTGAAGCTTTGGCTCCATATTTTACACAATCATTGGCTGAAGATACAGGTAACCAAAAATACAGTGTACTAATAGATGAATCCACAGATGTATCAATATCTAAATTCAACAAAGACTGCCAAGGAACGTTAAGATCCTGAAAAAAATGTCAATGCTGAATGTTGAAGAAACACTAAAAGTGAATAAAAATATTGCTGTAGCGGATGTAGCCAAAGAATTGGGTTTTAGTGGCGATTTCATAGACGATATGCTGCAAGAATGGCATAATATCAACATTAGGTGGAATAACACTACTAACACTGTTCGATTTTGGAGTGAGGTTTTGCAGTATAAAAATGCCGCAGGGGCGAATCCTAATTCTTTGATTTCACAGCTAGCAATGACTATTCTATGCCTACCGCATTCAAATGCAGAAGTGGAAAGAATATTCAATTCTATGAACATTATAAAAACCAAGCAATGTAACAGATTATCGTTAAACACAATTAATGCTTTGATCATATTGAGAGACCAGCTGAAGAAACAAAATAAAGATTGAGCATCTTTTGACATACCGTCAGATGTATTGGAGCTTATTGGAACCAACAAAAATTACTCTTTTGCGACAAAACCAGTCGAACTTTAACATCATCTTTAGAGCGACGTTCAACCCTCTACATCAACTACAGTTCTGTCAGAGCATGAAACAGAAGAGTTATTCGATCTTCTGAGTGACGCCGATGAATAGCTCACATACCATTATGTATATTTTTTGTAGCCTAATTTGAGTTCTTGCTTTCTTTTGTTACAAATATAGTTGTATATTTCTAGTATATTTGACTACTGTGATTGAAACAACAATTTATGTGTTGCGTCAATGTTGATAACATGTTTAATTAAACGTTAGCGTATTTTATATGTATGTTGTTGCAAGCGATGCGTCATTTAATTAAGACAATATAGCAATTACATATGAGACAATTTTTATTAATACTTTATTAACCCCCCCACTGGCTTATTGCACCATTCACAGCACGAAATTTTCGTTACACCCCTAGTAAAATCAGTTTTAGCGACTTTCTAGCGACTTTTGATATTGAATCTAGCGACTCGGGTTTTTTAGAGTTGGCAACACTGGCACGTAGCGTTGCGCAGTTGGAGGTGAGCCGCCAGCAGTGGTGGATGTGGGGAGAGAGATGGCGGAGTTTTGAAATTTGTAAGACTGGATGTCAATTATGACTATTAAGGTAAATACATTTTTTGTTCTCTATCAAAATCTTTCATTTGCTAACTACGCCTATCAGTAGTTAGTGCCTTCAGTAGTTTGAATCTTTTATTTAGCTGGCAGTAGTGGCGCTCGCTGTAGTGCAGTAGTTCGAGTAACGAAGATTTTTGTGAGGTAAGTGATTTGTGAAACGTATAGGTTAATGTTAGTCAGGGCCATTCTTTTGTAGGGATTTTTGAAAGTCAGATTGCGTTGCGCTAAAAAATATTGTGTGTCAGTTTAAGCACAGTCCTGTATAATTTTTCTAAGGGGACGTTTCAGTGTGGTATTCACTTGCATGTTTATTTGAACATTCCTGTATCCCATGCAACTCGTGGGTGCTAGCTCATGTCAACTCCTCCGCACCTTGCAGTCCAGGGCTATGCCGTGCAGCGCTGGACCGGATCGTGTGCTGCAACAGAGACATCCTTTCAGGCTGACAGACTGCATGCAACTCATCATCGATGTTGCTCAGAGTGCATAGCACGACGCCACACAGCCCCCAAACTCACCTCTACAGAGAGGCTGCTCTCAGCTGAAGTTGGTATCTATGTGGCCAGCACCAGACCTACTGTACACCACACTTCAGTCCACATGCTTTGTCGTATATTTCTTAGAGTACAAGATTTTACGCTGAAACATAGTCTAATTTTTGAACAGGTCTTCATCCTGTTGTGTCAGAGGAATGCGATGAAATGGTTCTGACATTCCATAGCTGCAGTGTCCTATACGGACCCTGCACGCTGCTGCCACTGTCACCTTGCCAACGCCACAGGGCTCCCATGGCCACTAAGAGACAGAGTCTGCTGCCACAAACCTTGGATAGTTGCACTGTCATTTTCGTGTTTGCAACTTACCATTAGATGCTCCAGCGGACCACATGGTCTTGTGTGTATCCAGCTGCTTTCACATCCCCAGTACGATTCTGGAGCAGCAGGCACCATGTCATACCGTGAGCAATGCAAACCGACATCTCATGCCTTTTACTTGGACAGACCATGTGCCCTGCCACTATCACTATGCTGTATAGTGGGAGCAAGTGTGTTTCCAGCAGCAGACATACATTCACCGAGCATGTTTCTCTTGTACAGAGTCCCAAACACAATACTTGCAAACTTTAAGAGGTTGAAAGTACTACTTCTTACATTAAGTAAAACATTGATTAAGTCTGACAAAAATGATTTATAGGTTTGTGGAGCCGTACATCGTTCCTATACCACATGTACAACCCGGTGTGACTGAAGTTAAAATGCCACGGAAATTTGAGAATGCGCACATCACACATTTGTATTGAGAGAAAGGCGTAAAGTTCAAAGTAATAAATAACCCTCACCAGCGACATTTTAAAAATCAGAGTTATGAACTGATCATATGTGCATCCTCTGTGGTATTCCCTTTATAGTAGACCACAGCGCCCCATCTCACATCAACTAGAAAGAGATCAAAACCATTTTTGATGTGTGTGTGCAGGCGTTCTTTTCGCGAGACGTTATGGAGAACAATAAGACATTAAACTGACCGAATCTAGAGCAACATACGAGTAATGCTAACTCATATTTGCCACGATTACAAATTGATAAACACCATCGACGTAGGAAGCAGGAACTCAGCGAAACACAAAACTCCTTCCCTCATCCCGAATACATGCAAGTCAAATTACTCAACTTAAATCGATTAATATTTTACCAAAGGAATTAAATTGTCTGGCATAACGTGAAACTTTTGTCTGCGCTATAACTGATAAGCCAAAACATTTTGACCACTGCTCACCGTGACGTTGGATGCCGTCTGGCGACGTTGCGGGCATGCGACGTGGTAACAAAAGTATGTAAGTAGAGCAGACACGGACTAGGATCACCTTAGAGAAGATATGGGCTGCAAACGGGGAAATCCGTTGAGATTAGTGACTTTGACAAAGGGCAGATTATTATTATGCAGACCCTGTGAACGCATATCTCGAAAGCAGCGAAAATTGTCGAATGTTCACGTGCTACTGTTGTGTGCATCTATGCAAAGACGTAGCACAGTAAAGCTACCACTAGGCACTAAATGGTTGTTCGTCCATTAGCCTTTACAGGAAAAGGAGTTCAGAGGCTTATCTGCTCTGTAAAGTAGGATAGATGGTGATCTATGGCATCTCCGCCAAAAGAGCACAATGATGGTGCACCCACAAGTGTTTTGGAGCACACCGTTCATTGTACATTGTTGAATATGGAGCTCCACAGCAGACCACCCGTACGTGTTCCAATGTTGACCCACCAACATCGTCAATTACGACTGCAGCAGGCACAAGAGCATCAATAAAAACGTCGCTCAATAGAAACGTGTCGCCTCTTCGGGTGAATCACATTTTTGCTACACTAGGTCGATGGTCGCCTCGAAACGTGCGCGCGCCACGGATGCAGGCTGGTGGGAGCACTGTTATGCTACGGGAGACGTTCCCCTGCACTTGGATGGTAACTGTGGTAGCAATGCAACACACGCCGGCAGCTCCAAATAACCTGCATTTCTTCATGCTTAATGTCTTACCCCGACAGCGACATCATGTTGGAGCAGTATAATTGTTTGTGTCTCGGAGCCAGAACCATGTTTACAGCGGTTTGTGGAGCATTGTTGTGAACTCACGAAAATGTCACCGTCACCAAAGTTGCCTGACGTAAATCCTATGAAACCCATCTTGGACTCTGTCAGGCGACATCACTGCATATATACACTACTGGCCATTAAAATTGCTACACTACGAAGATGACGTGATACAGAGGCGAAATTTAACCGACAGCAGGAAGATGCTGTGATATGCAAATGATTAGCTTTTCAGAGCATTCACACAAGCTTGGCGCCTGCGGGGACACCTACAACGTGCTGATATGACGAAAGTTTCCAACCGATTTCTCATACACAAACAGCAGTTGACCGGCGTCGCCTGGTGAAACGTTGTTGTGATGCCTCGTGTAATGAGGAGAAATGCGTACCATCACGTTTCCGACTTTGATAAAGGTCGGATTGTAGCCTATCGCGATTGCGGTTTATCGTATCGCGACATTGCTCCTCGCGTTGGTCGAGATCCAATTAATGTTGGCAGAATACGGAATCGGTGGGTTCAGGAGGGTAATACGGAACGCCGTGCTGGATCCCAACGGCCTCTGCGAAACCCTACATTTCAGCAGGATAATGCACGGCCGCATGTTGCAGGTCCTGTACGGGCCTTCCTGGATACAGAAAATGTTCGACTGCTGCCCTGGCCAGCACATTCTCCAGATCTCTCAGCAACTAAAAACGTCTGGTCAATGGTGGCCGAGCAACTGGCTCGTCACAATACGCCAGTCACTACTCTTGATGAACTGTGGTATCGTTGAAGCTGCATGGGCAGCTGTACCTGTACACGCCATCCAAGCTCTGTTTGACTCAATGCCCAGGCGTATCAAGGCCGTTATTACGGCCAGAGGTGGAGGTTCTGGGTACTGATTTCTCAGGATCTATGCACCCAAATTGCGTGAAAATGTAATCATACGCCAGTTCTAGTATATTTGTACAATGAATACCCGTTTATCATCTGCATTTCTTCTTGGTGTAGCCATTTTAATGGCCAGTAGTGTAAATCTACGACCCGTTATTTACCCGAATTACATGACCTGTGCGTAGACATCTATTGCCAGATACCTCCACAAACTTACCAACAAACTGTCGGATGCATGATAAGCAGAATCGGTGACGTATTTCCTTCCAAAGATGGACAAACAAGCTATTAAGCAGGTGGTCATAATATTTTGCTCATCACTGTACATAAATACTATGATCCTAACAGGATGTCTACGATTTCTTTCGATATCCGTTTGTCATGCAATCTAAAACTGATCGAACTAGCTTTCTCTTTCACAAAGCCTGTTATTATCGGAGTGTGTGTGTGTGTGTGTGTGTGTGTGTGTGTGTGTCTGTGTCTGTGTTTGTTGTATGATATAATAGTGGCAAATTAGAGTTCAACAGACATAATCGCTATGCTCAACTCTCAATTGCTGATAGTCTTACTGGATTACAATGTGTAAGAACCATCCAAGGACAGCAAAAGCCGGACGAAGTGGCCGAGCGGTTCTAGGCGCTACAGTCTGGAGCCGCGCGACCGCTACGGTCGCAGGTTTGAATCCTGCCTCGGGCATGGGTGTGTGCGATGTCCTTAGGTTAGTTAGGTTTAAGTAGTTCTAAGTTCTAGGGGACTGATGACCTCAGAAGTTAAGTCCCATAGTGCTCAGAGCCATTTGAACCATTTGATTTTTGACAGCAAAAACATGCACAACAACGAGAGTACCGTGCAGTGAGGGATTCACATTTCATGTACAGATCTGGGTGAAGTATTGTTACTCCATGTTTTGGTATGTTTTATACAAAGTATAATGACATCAGAGGTTTCCGATGTATCTATGATATCAGAATCGAATATGGCAATGTTAGATGGCTGACCTGTAAAACTAGGTCTATGTTGTTGGAATCCAAGACTTGGTATTCTGGTACAGCTCTATGACATAAGAATACAAGACTTGGAATACTGGCACTAGCTCTATGACTTCACAATTCAGCTCAGACTTGTTAGGCGATTTATAACTGTAATATTCCAGGATACTGGCCCCCTCAGATGTGTATGGCCACTGCATAGTGTTTCTCCAAACTCTAAGTTTGGATATGTCCGCTTTATATATTAAACAAACATTGGGGAGGGAAAGACACCTCTGCGCCATGCCAGCTCGCTTTCCCCACCCAAAGGTCACTTGTGCAATACTCCAACAGCACTGCACACTCCCTATGACATTACAGTCTAAACAGTTTACCCCATCCACGTCAGCTACTATAAGTTCAAATGGTGGTAAAATCCACTTACCCCAAGTTTAAAATAAAGGGAAGTCTGTCAAACTATAGAGCACTCATCATAAGTTTACAACTGAATAGCCCACTGATAAGGTCTGTGTGGTTGCCAAATGCTAATAAGTTTAATATGAAGTTGGGGGAAAGGAGTAGGAGAGGTATTCAGCTACATCTTTATTTAAACACCTCTACATCCATAGCACGCCGAATGTCAGTCATGTCATGGCAACAGCTCACATCACCTAAGTCACTACTCACCGCACATGCCACAAAGTGTAATGACACAAAGATGTTAGACACCACCTGTCTAGGAGGAGGCACAACACTTAAGACCATCAGTCAGTATGTTGTAGGATAGAACAGGACGAGAACGTGTAAATTATTTGGAAAGGGACTGTGAGTTGAGATCGCCAAACAGCGCACTCTGTATTTAATATGGACCGGAAGTCAGCAACGCTAACTTTATGTTCCAACAAATACTTGATACTATAATCGAAGAGTAGTTCAAGGTATGTCCACCACTGATTTAGTCTCACCATAATTTAGAGCACAAGTCGCACAGATTCATTACGCTTTTAAGCATAAAGTTACTTGATAGAGGCAAATATTCATTCTCCTACTGCTCCATATGCAAATGGAAAGGCAAAATATACTGACTAGCACCGATATTAGATATTCTCCACAGTGTGTTGTATTCAGGCTTACTAGACATCAAGAATATATTGTAGCAGGACAGCATCCGAGTCTTTAACACAACACACAACAGACATCAGAGACTGCACATCACACCTCTCATTTCTGATGAATTGTAGGGATACCTGTACAGTAAAATGGGCTATAATAGCTCCACAGCAGCGAAAACTACTTTTCAACGTCTAGACGCACAATTTGGTCTTCTTATAACCCTGAAGACACATCAGAGAACCCTGTTACACTGTCTACATCACATAAGGTGTATACCACGGGTTCTAGTTCGTAGTGTGAAAAATTACGTAACAGCGCCGTGGAGGTGCAAGTAGTAGCTGAATAATACAGTATATTCCTTCAGTCATGGAACTTTATAAATTCACCTATAAACCGTAACCACCTAGGCTGAAGTCAGGTCACAACAAAGGCGCAGAACCAGATAGCAATCCTCTGTACCGTAAGGAATACGATGTAACTATTGTGAGACCTATTTCCAGCGTAGTAGGTACCATATCTAGTATAATGCCAGCATGCATAGTTCCATAATACATTGGAGCAAGACACACAGAATTACTTTGACGAAGTCTATTCCTATTCATCACCCCACAGTTAGTAACAAGCATGACCATATTTAAAGTAGAAGCACATTCCATCAGCTATTTACAGCTGCCCTATTTACATCCCAATACTATTTCAAATTTACAAACACGTTCCTCGCCTGCCTGGAAAGTAACACAGTAACACACGTGGCATGGTACTAACTTTCACAGCCATGTTCCATAGAACTGTCTTATATTTTCCACTGTAATAACAGCATAAGACGGTCACCGACAAACGCACTTTAACTTGTATGTTAAGCCAGTAGTACCCACAAATGTGCTTTGTAATGTTATAGAACAAATCACTATGTATTTTCATAAATAATACCAGAAACCGTAGTGGTCTATGTATTGTTATAGAAAGAAACGTCTAAGAGTTAAATTTTCTTATAGCTTCTTGCAGTTTCCTCCAACATATGACCATTACCGGATATCTTCCTATCATATTGCTGCAATGGTGGGACGAACCTGCGTCACATTCGACTGTCAAGAGGGAGCGAACAGATATCTGAAATCCTAAGAAAAACAAGCATAGGCTGTGGGCGAACGTATTCTAATAAACGACATGTGGAAAAAAACTGTTGTCTATTGGAATGTAAATTCAAGAGCGAAATGGTTGGACTGAAAGTTGGTAAGACAAATTTACAGCTCTACTAACTTATAGTTGATCATGTAAACCGAACAAGAACAAAGAGCTACAGCTATATTCCAGACATTGGCTCCCTCAGAGCACCGATGTTAACATCAGCGAACTCCAATGATATGGTTCGATCAAGGGGCTTTTAGATGCTCTCCATTTGATTTTACCCAGTTTCCTTCCTACTACTGCACTGTCATCCCTATGTTGCACCTTGACAGAGATGAACTAGAGGAACTTGCCACGTAGTTAGCTGTTACATGTATCACACACACACATTTCCTAATTGTTTTTCAGTTGAAATCTCATCATCCTGCCAAGAAGATGAAAGCTGCTAGACACTTTAGAGCAGAAGAATCGTGTATAACTCTATCGAAGACTATGAAATTAAAGCAAAACATTTATGTATAGTACAGAGAAACGTGTAGGGGTATGACGTGAAGTTCACTTCTATTGGTAAAATTTTCATCGATTTAAGCACCAATCTGGGAGATTTGGCTTGGATGTGTGCTGGGTGAGCGAAGGCGCTTTGGTAGCACTGTGTTCTTGCTCCCTGCATCGATGGTATTGGTCAATGGTGACTGTGGCAAATGTGGGGTAGCATTACTTGTGTGCAGCTGTTGAGTGTGTCAACTTAATATCCAATCGTTCTCAATTACATCACACGAAAACAACGCCTGCACACACACCCTAATACGTAGCGAGGTGGCGCTATAGTTACCACACTGGACTCGCATTCAGGAGGACGACGGTTCAAACCCGCGTCCGACCATCCTGATTTCCCTAAATCGCTTATGGAAAATGCTGGGATGGTTCTTTTGAAAGGGCACGGCCAGTTTCCTTCCATACTCCGATGGGACCGATGGCCTCGCTGTTAGGTCCTTTCCCCCAAATCAAGCAACCAACCAACACACCCAAAGAAGTGTTTTCATCTCTTTCTAGCTAATATAAGTTTGGGCACAATTGTCTACAATATAAGGGGAATAGTTCAGACGACGCAGGTAAGATCATTCTGGAAATCGTTTGCATTAGACTTAATCACTGTTTTATTTCACATAAAAAGCAGTAGTTTCATCCTCTTTAAGTTTGCAAGCATTGTGTTTGGAGCTGTGTACAAGATAAACATGCTAGGTGAATGTCTAACTGAAATCGATTTGTTCCTAATATACAGCATACCGACAGTGGCGGGCATTTGGCTCGTATCGGGGGAAATGCGTGAGGTGTCGCTTTGGGTTTGCTCCTGCTGCTCTGGAGTTGTACTGGGAAGGTGAAAGCAGCCAAATACACAACAGACTACACGGTCCGCCATAGCATCTAATGGTCAGTTGCAAACATGAAACGCGCTGTGTAACTGTCCGAGGTTTGGAACCGCAGATTCCATCTCTCAGAGAGTAGGGGCACGCTGCAGTGCTGGCGAGGTGACTGTGGCAGCGGTCTAAAGATATACTCTAGCTGTGGAGCGTCAGAACCATTCCATTGCATTCCTCTATCACAGGGGGACACAATCCTGTTCCAAAATTAAACTACATTTGAGTGTAAAATCGCGTGGTCTTAGGAATACGTCAGAAAGCATGTGCACTGTTGTGTGGATGCACTGCACTGGCAGACAAAGGGCCTGGAGTTGGCCACCTCAGGTACGTGTCTACTGCAGGCGAAAGCACCCTCTGTGTGGTGGTGAGTTCAGGGGCCGTGTGATGTCCGAGAAATATCGGTGATGAGCTACACACAGTCTGTCAGCCTGAGAGGATGTTTCAGACGTGGAATACGACCCAGCCCAGCACAGCACAGCCCTGCACTGCTCAGTGAGTTGCAGTGGAGAGGACAAGAGACGGCGTCCGCAAGTCGACCGACGGTTGGTGCGAAGTAGTGTGGTATGGGAGACATTGATGTTCAAATAAAGATGCATGTGAAGACCTCTCCTTCTCCTTTCCCCCCAGCCACATACGACAGTGACAAGTATTTGACAACCATATGGGCTGTATCTGTGGACTATTCTGTTTTAACGTTAGGATGAGTGCTCTATAGTTTGATTCCTCTCAGACTTCCCATCACTCTAAACTTGTGGTAAATGGATTTTTAAATTTTTCCCCTGTCATTTGGGTTTAAGTACAAGTGTGGCTCTTGTATTTGTACACACACACACACACACACACACTTTTTCTTGCTGGTGTAAAGTGTGAGCTTCATTTATTAAGCATGTCAGATTCGTCAGATGTATCAACTCACAACTCATTCACTCTTCTTTTAAAATTAATATTACAATTTCTGCTCTTGCCTTAACTTACATTAACATTCAACCATTTTATAAAAACAATGTGTTATTACTTTTTTTATTCATTCACTGGTGGCCTAGGCACACTCATACTTTTTCATTCTTTAAACATTAGTTACTCATTCATTGTCACTTAAAACAATTTTTAAAACTTAGCTCGTTCACGATTTTGAAAATGTGTACACATTAAGATATGGCAAATATACTAAATCACTTGAAACTACATCATCACTCAGAAACATACATAGTAAAAGATTTACTTAAAACTCAAGTTATATAGCAATATACTCGACCAAAACAATGTAAAACTCAGAACATACACTCCTGGAAATTGAAATAAGAACACCGTGAATTCATTGTCCCAGGAAGGGGAAACTTTATTGACACATTCCTGGGATCAGATACATCACATGATCACACTGACAGAACCACAGGCACATAGACACAGGCAACAGAGCATGCACAATGTCGGCACTAGTACAGTGTATATCCACCTTTCGCAGCAATGCAACCCGCTATTCTACCATGGAGACGATCGTAGAGATGCTGGATGTAGTCCTGTGGAACGGCTTGCCATGCCATTTCCACCTGGCGCCTCAGTTGGACCAGCGTTCGTGCTGGACGTGCAGACCGCGTGAGACGACGCTTCATCCAGTCCCAAACATGCTCAATGGGGGACAGATCCGGAGATCTTGCTGGCCAGGGTAGTTGACTTACACCTTCTAGAGCACGTTGGGTGGCACGGGATACATGCGGACGTGCATTGTCCTGTTGGAACAGCAAGTTCCCTTGCCGGTCTAGGAATGGTAGAACGATGGGTTCGATGACGGTTTGGATGTACCGTGCACTATTCAGTGTCCCCTCGACGATCACCAGTGGTGTACGGCCAGTGTAGGAGATCGCTCCCCACACCATGATGCCGGGTGTTGGCCCTGTGTGCCTCGGTCGTATGCAGTCCTGATTGTGGCGCTCACCTGCACGGCGCCAAACACGCATACGACCATCATTGGCACCAAGGCAGAAGCGACTCTCATCGCTGAAGACGACACGTCTCCATTCGTCCCTCCATTCACGCCTGTCGCGACACCACTGGAGGCGGGCTGCACGATGTTGGGGCGTGAGCGGAAGACGGCCTAACGGTGTGCGGGACCGTAGCCCAGCTTCATGGAGACGGTTGCGAATGGTCCTCACCGATACCCCAGGAGCAACAGTGTCCCTAATTTGCTGGGAAGTGGCGGTGCGGTCCCCTACGGCACTGCGTAGGACCCTACGGTCTTGGCGTGCATCCGTGCGTCGCTGCGGTCCGGTCCCAGGTCGACGGGCACGTGCACCTTCCGCCGACCACTGGCGACAACATCGATGTACTGTGGAGACCTCACGCCCCACGCGTTGTTCAATTCGGCGGTACGTCCACCCGGCCTCCCGCATGCCCACTATACGCCCTCGCTCAAAGTCCGTCAACTGCACACGCGGTTCACGTCCACGCTGTCGCGGCATGCTACCAGTGTTAAAGACTGCGATGGAGCTCCGTATGCCACGGCAAACTGGCTGACACTGACGGCGGCGGTGCACAAATGCTGCGCAGCTAGCGCCATTCGACGGCCAACACCGCGGGTCCTGGTGTGTCCGCTGTGCCGTGCGTGTGATCATTGCTTGTACAGCCCTCTCGCAGTGTCCGGAGCAAGTATGGTGGGTCTGACACACCGGTGTCAATGTGTTCTTTTTTCCATTTCCAGGAGTGTATATGTAGCACAATTTGCATGTAAAACTCCAGGCACATATAGTAGCAGATACCTGACCTGTGTTATTGTGCATAAAACAGTGTACACATCTGTAAATGGTTATAAAAATGATGTGTTCAGACATTAACTAAATAGTAAACCCGAAACTGGAGGAGTCAAACATTACATCATACGTTTTTTATCTATGCAACATCATATTTAAACAAGTTAAAACAACCAAATTTTAAAAAGATCTTAGTTGCCTTCATATTCCTTATAATCAAGACCTACAGGCCAGTTTCTTTCATACCAGAATAAATTAAATTTTCCCCGAAAGAAAAGCACACAAAACTGTCGTCAGTTTGAGGCACAAGCAAGTTAGTCATACGAGATTGGTGAAGTCACTGTTTTGTATGAAGGGTACGGTAATAGTTTCGGTGTTTCAGATTCATGGTAACGAGTACAGTTTGTTTTGACATATGCAGGGCGGTGTGGCCGTGCGGTTATAGGCGCTTCAGTCTGGAACCGCGTGACCGCTGCGGTCGCAGGTTCGAATCCTGCCTCGGGCATGGATGTGTGTGATGTCCTTGGGTTAGTTAGGTTTAAGTAATTCTAAGTTCTAGGGGACTGATGACCACAGATGTTAAGTCCCATAGTGCTCAGAGTCATTTGAACCATTTTTGTTTTGACATATTGACGTTAGTCTGGCCAGAAGGTGAACTGTTTGCAATACAAGATTGTTCTTAACCTAAAATTTCTCCCTATTGAGTTTGCTGCACACATATATTTCGGGTGTCCTCATTTCAGATGTTCACAGTATGGTGACATAATCTATCTTAAAAGAAGTTTAAGTCTTTGATACGACCACAGTTATTCACGATAGTTTTTAGGTGTAGTTGTAGAATCAAAGCTGAAATAATGTCTATTTCTTCCTAGATATCATTATAATGTACACCAAAACTGAGTGGTTAATGTCTTTTCACTCGCCCAGCCTTGTGAATAATTCTGATTAGTGTTCGCTTGAGAAGCGATCAACGATCTCTATCTGTCGCAAAGCATTCGATTCCATCCACAGAGTCCTAATTAAAGTTAAAAGTATATATTTTTCATGAGCATCTCCTTGGGAATCATGAATATGACTGTCATTATCTCAATGCTCATTATGTATGAAAATACAGTATATTTATCACATGGGCAACACATAGTTGTTTGTTGATAGTAACTACGAGCAGGCCCCGTATGACATCATCATTTTGTATAGGTAAACAGAGCTGTTGGAGCACGCCTGTCTTGCAGTAGTCAAATATCGGAATATCCAGCTGTATTCGCCCGTGCGAGACAGTGATGCGTTCCTGGGATTACCTTGTGACCTCCGCTTGCGTGGCGGACTCTTAGCAGCGAACAGGTAAACGCCGAGTGTACTGTCCTCGCAGAATCTTATCTTGGTTGCCGGGCACTGACCGAGCCACGGCACGTAACCTCAGTTGGTTAGTCTGCTGTGCTAATATCTTGTGCCACTGGGAATGTGTCTGACTGTGGCCGGGCCATAGCACACCATTTACTTGTTCCAACTCCCCCTTCCCATCTGCCATCTGCAGCTCTCTCGCACCTTCTTCCCACATGTGACTGGTGTGACATCAAACAGTTTACAATACATATATTAGTGATACAATCCTCATAACACACAAACATATTCTGCTCTTATTCCCTCTCCTTCAATAATAATTTTTTTTAAATTCCTTTTTTAATTTTTACTGAATTATTTTATGAGTTTTATCACTTAGTTCTTAAATGAGTTTATATTCTTTCAAAGGTTTACCATTATACACAGAATTTACATCAGTTCTTTTACAAATTGCTCTTATCTATTGATGTAAATTCTTCGGTCTCATATTTACATTTAATTTATTCCATCAAAGTTAAGTTGCAATCACAGTTCTCTTACTAAAATTTTCCAGACTCATTTTCAGTTATATCATGACAGTTTTCTCAACATTCTTTTGGTTGGGAGCTCAAGTGAGATTTGTTAGTGGTTAATTATTTTCATGTAGTCATTTATGCACTACTGTTTGGATCGGGAGGACTATCGATACCTTGTAGATACCTCACAATTACCTATCACCCAAATCTACTGTGACCACCCTACATATTCCACTATTAACCATCTCCTATCCTCTTCATTTGCTATTTTTCCTCCGATGAGTGAAATCCTCCGTTAATTCAATATCTTCCACCTTATGAATTCGTTTTATCTCTTATATTATGGGTCCTTTAAGCTGTGGCGATCGCTAAACTAAAACATAAACACAAGCACAATATGTTTCTCGAGCTATAAATGTAAAATTAAAATTCAAAATTTATCTTGATCCGTTTTTTACTATAGTGGTTCCGTACCTCGTCATCTCTTACCCTTGCGAGGACTCGTTGTCTGTCTATCTTTTACCGAAAATACTTACTTAACAGATTCCTCCCTTCAACCTGGATCGGATCAAATACAATGTTTTCACATCTCTTATTTTTTCGTTTACGTCATGGTTTTCCTACAAAAGAACATCTTCTGCACAGAGTACCTGGATATTCACAAAAGTTATCACATCATACTCTCATCACACTAGCAAATATTCATGTAAATCGGTATACCGTTTGACGCATCTGCTGTCCCCCTATTATAACGTTCCTCTACGTCTGCTAAATCCTCACAGTGTAATGTTCTTTAGCAGCTACTGTCCTCCAACTCTAGTCATCTCAGTTCTACCTAACATCACTTACATGAACTCGAGTTATGAAACTCTATGGCTTCTTGCTTAGTGCTCCTTCGCACCTAGTAACATATAAAAAAATAAGCCACAACTAATGCGCACATCTTCATCAATGAGCAACTACAGCCAATGATCCATTTAATGCTTCTCTTCTTAGCACCTCTTACACTATCTTCCTGCCTTCTGCTGATGACAGTTGGACTTGTTCATGCGAAAACTCCATTTTATGATCGCATGACAATTCCATCTTTACATAGAATTCCTTCACATTATAATTACATCTTCTTGCAGAAGATCTGAGACTGGATATCATGTCTCTGCTCATTTTTCTTATTCTTATTCTCATTCATTAAATATCTTGACATGTGAAATGTGGTGATTTCTAATTGATTTGCGTCTTCATCAAGTTTCTAATTCTACGAGATTGTGATGGAAAATTTTGTAAACGTAACTCCCTGATCAAGTTGCGCAAATAACGGTTTTTTCATTTCAATTATGAGTTTATCTGGATTTTCATAATTGTCATCAAACTAACGATAAATTATATCTTGTGTTTCAGTCATTTCTGGACCAGGGTTCCCTATGCCAAATTGATACACCTGCCTGTCTCCATCATATGTGAAACTTTGTATCACAATCACGGAAGCACTCATCAGGACAAAGTTAACGCCTGTGACAGCCGCAAGGTGTAGCATCACACAGCAGAGAATCATCCTAGTGGGTGACCGTCACCGAACACAGAAATAAAATTTCAGCGAAAGCACAGATGACAACAGATTAGACGCGATGGAATAAAGTATATATTTCCCATTCTCATTTTGGATGTAGGCTCTGAACGGGCACTGGCAAAGTTACAAGTGTATTTCTATTAATTATTACGTTTTAATTTCTAAATTGTTGCTTTTCAAAACTATTCACATAAAATATAGAATTAATTATTCGTAACAAAGACGAGTACATGTTAATACATTTCCATTCCGAAAAAGAACATCTGGCAGTGCTCAAAAATATAATATGCCTTTCCGTATTATGTGATGTGTGGTTCAGTCACTATTTTATTTGTGTTATTGTTGGTATTCAGTTCTACTTTAAATGTGACAACGTTATTGTAGGATATAGTGTACCTATAATTTTGTTATTTCATTTCATTGTCAATCAAAACTCCAGAAACAAAAGAAAAATTAGCAGTAATATGAGCGAAATTCTCCTGTTTGGCCCAAGAAAATACACACATCACAAAAACTTTTGCATCACCTCGGTTCCGAGAGTTCCGGAACCTGTATAGAAAATTAGAATAGAGATCAACATAAACATCATCTCCGCCCTTTTTATTGCTCATGAAAAACACACATTGCATGTTGTACCACCATACAGCGAGACCTTTAGAAGTGGTGGTCCAGATTGCTGTACACATGGGTACCTCTAATACCCAGTAGCACGTCCTCTTACGCATGCATGCCTGTATTCGTTGTGGCATACTGTCCACAAACTCATCAAAACACTGTTCGTCCAGATTGTCCAACACCTCAACGGCCGGCGTAGATCCCTCAGAATGGTTGGTGGGACACGTCGTCCATAACAGCCCTTTCCAATGTAGCCCAGGCATGTTCGATGAGGTTCATGTCTGGAGAACATGCTGGCCACTCTAGTCGAGCGATGTTGTTATCCTGAAGGAAGTCATTCACAATATGTGCACGATATGGGCGTGAATTGTCCATGAAGACGAATGCCTCACCAATATGCTACCGATATGGTTGCACTATCGGTCGGAGGATGGCATTTAAGTATCGTACAACCGTTACGGTGCCTTCCATGACCACCAGCCGCGTACGTTGGTCCCACATAATGCCACCCCAAATCACCAGGGAAACTCCATCATGCTGCAATCGCTGGACGGTGTGTCTAAGGCATTCAGCCTGACCGCGTGGCCTCCAAACACATCTCCGACGATTGTCTGGTTGAAGGCACATGCGACACTCATCGGTGAAGAGAATGTGATGCCAATCCTGAGCGATCCATTCGGCACTTTTTTGTGCCTATCTGTACCGCGCTGCACGGTGTCGTGGTTGGAAAGATGGACCTCGCCATGGACGTCGGGAGTAAAGCTGCGAACCATCAACGTATTGCGCACAGTTTGAGTCGTAACACTGTAAGTAGGCTGTTTAGGTTTTCTTATTGGTAACGCCACGTAGTGCTCTGTATAAAAATCACTGGCTGTGCTGTGTGCAGTCTGTGGCTAGTTTGCATTGTTGTCTGCCATTGTAGTGTTGGGCAGGTGGCTGTTAACAGCGCGTAGTGTTGCGCAGTTGGAGGTGAGCCACCAGCACTGGTGGATGTGGGGAGAGAGATGGCGGAATTTTGAGAGCGGACGATCTGGACGTGTGTCCATCAGAAAGAGTAAATTTGTAATGTTGGATATCATGGACTGATATATATATTATCACTTTTGAACACTATTAAGGTAAATACATTGTTTGTTCTCTATCAAAATCTTTCATTTGCAAACTATGCCTATCAGTAGTTAGTGCCTTCAGTAGTTTGAATCTTTTATTTACCTGGCAGTAGTGGCGCTCGCTGTATTGCAGTAGGTTGAGTAACAAAGATTTTTGTGAGGTAAGTGATTTGTGAAACGTATAGGTTAATTTAGTCAGGGCCATTCTCTTGTAGGGATTATTGAAAGTCAGATTGCGTTGCGCTAAAAAATATTGTGTGTCAGTTTAGTGTTGGTCAGAATAAGTAAAGAGAGTAATGTCTGAGTACGTTCAGTTTTGCTCAGCTGTTTGAAAATCAAATAATGTAAGAGGTTTATCAGCACAGTATTCCATTAATTTTTCTAGGGGGACGTTTCAACACGACGTCCTGTGGCTGCACAAAAAGCATTATTCAACATGGTGGTGTTGCTGTCAGGGTTCCTCCGAGCCATAATCCGTAGATAGCGGTCATCCACTGCAGTAGTAGCCCTTGGGCGGCCTGAGCGAAGCATGTCATCGACAGTTCCTACCTCTCCATATCTCCCTTTGGTTCACTTCGAGACACCTGGACACTTCCCTTGTTGAGAGCCCTTTCTGGCACAAAGTAATAATGCGGACACAATCGAACCGCGGTACTGACCGTCTAGGCAGGGTTGAACTACAGACAACACGAGCCGTGTACTTCCTCCCTGGTGGAATGACTGGAACTGGTCGTCTGTCGCTCCCCCTCCGTCTAATGCTGCTCACGCACGATCGTTTACATCTTTGGGCGGGTTTAGTGACATCTCTGAACAGTCAAAGGGACTGTGTCTGCGATACAATATCCACAGTCAACGTCTATCTTCAGGAGTTCTGGGAACTGGGGTGATGCAAAACTTTTTTTGATGTGTGTATATGGACTGATTAATTGTCCATAACTTCCCATTTAATTAATGAAAACTTCTCATTTTTGTTAGTTTTATAGTTTATTGTTCTGGCGGTTGCCACATAGGCGTTGTTTTGTTTTGTTAAGCGAAGTCGCCGGTTTAGGGTTGCTTTGATTTGTTTTTTTGTGTGATAGTATTTCATTTTGCTATCAGGTACATGAGTAAACATGGCTGGATGAAAGGAAGGCAGTTTCTAAGTGGTACATTCTGTACCACATCTACATCTATATCTACACTCTGCAAACCACTGTGAAGTGCATGGCAGAGGACATGGCCCTTTGTACGATTTATTAGTGTTTCTTCCCGTTCCATTACGTATGGAGCGAGGAAAGCATGATTGTTTAATTGCTTCTGTGTGCGCTGTAATTAATATAATTACGCCTACATTCCTAGAGCCATCATTTAAAGCCGCTTCTTGAAACTCTGTAAGTAGGCTTCCTCGGGATAGTTTACACCTATCTTCAAGAGTCAGTCCGTTCAGTTTCTTCCACCAAACAAACCTGTGACCATTCATGCTGCTTCTCGCTGTACACTTTCAATATCCCCTGTTAGCCCCATTTGGTATGGGTCCCACACACTTGAGCACTATTATCACAGAAGGGTCAAACAAGTGATTCCTAAGGAATCTCTTTTGTAGCTTGATTACATTCTCCCAGTATTCTACCAACGAACCAAAGTCTGTCACCTGCTTTACCCACGGCTTAGCCCACGTGATCATTCCATTTCATATCCACATAAAGTATTACACTACGTTATTTGTAGGAGTTGGCCGATTCAAGTTGTGACTAACTGATATTATAGTCATAGGCTACTACGTTATTTCGTTCTGTGAAATGTAACATTTTAAATTTCTGAATATTTAAAGCAAGGTGCCAACACTAGAACACTTCGAAATATTATCAAGATCTAACTGAATATTAATGCATTTTCCATCGGACAGTAATTCACTATAACTAACTGCGTCATCTGCAAAAAGTCTGGGGTTACTATTAATATTGTCTGCAAGGTCATTAATACCCCCATTAACAGCAAGGGTCCAGTCACACTTCCCTGGGGCAGATGTGAAGTTATTTTTACATCTGGCAATGATTTAATCCAAGATGAGATGCTGCTTCCTCTTTTCTATAGAATCCTCAATCCAGTCATATATTTCGCTTGATACGCTATCTGCTCGTACTTTTGACAATAAGCGTAGATATGATACGAGTCAGACGCTTTTCGGAAATCAAGAAATACTGCATCTAACTGACGGCATTGATCCAAAGCTTTCAGTATGTCGTGTAAGAGAAATGCGAGTTGGGTTTCGCATAATCGATGTTTTCGGAATCCATACTGGATGGCACGAAGGAGATCATTCTGTTCGAGATCCCTCATCATATTGCATGGTACATGAAGTACGAAAACGTTAATTAAGTCGAACGCCAACGGTGAAATTACTTTCAAACAGAGCCACCGAAACGTGTAACAAGACAAGAGACAAGTCGAAGGCTATGTTACAGATGTGCACGAAGAACGGTGTGGACGACATGGAACAGCAGAAAGGCCAGCGAACTCTCATGCTGTGTTGCAACAATTCGCTCGCTCAAACACAGAAGTCTGTGAGACAGTGTGCCCGTGGAATCTTGGTGAGTCGCTCACTTGTTCAGCGCATTTTGAAGACTATGAAGTTCAGGTGCTACAGCCGAAGATTTCTTCACGCAGTGAAAGAGGACGACCCATATCCTGGAATTAAGTACTGCGATTTGTTCAATGGCGTGCTGCGCAACAGTGGAGTGTTTGCAGAGGGTGTGGTCCGATGAGGCGCAGTACAGTAAATCGTCCAACTGGATCTGCTTGGACGCCACATATCCGCACGTTAATGCAGATAAAGCCGTGAATTTACTGGGAGTGAATGTGTAGTTTGAATTATCTTATTGTGGTTTGACTGGACCTTTCTTCTTTGCTGGCGCAGTACCCGGAGAGAGGTACCTAGAGGAGCTTCAGACATCCATTTTACCGGCCATTGCCGGCCGGAGTGGTTGAGCAGTTCTATGCGCTACAGTCTGGAACCGCGCGACCGCTATGGTCGCAGGTTCGAATCCAGCCTCGGGCATGGATGTGTGTGATGTCCTTAGGTGAGTTAGGTTTAAGTAGTTCTAAGTTCTAGGGGACTGATGACCTCAGAAGTTAAGTCCCATAGTGCTCAGAGCCATTTGAACCAATTTACCTGCCATTTCTGAGTTGTATGGGAACTAAAATTTTGGTTTCACCAAAATAGTGCCCCAATCCGCTACCATAATCGTGTCTGCCCGCACGCTGGATAGGTAAAAGGTGCTGTTGAGTATCCACCACAATCTGCATACTTAATGCTTATGGTATTTTACCTTTGGGGAGCACTGATGGAGGCTGTTTATCGAGAAAAAGGACGCTTGTTGGATGAACTTCGAGAATGCATCGAACATTCCTATGGAGATATCAAACTGGAGACGTTGCAGTCGGTAGTTCCGTAGTTGAAGCTGTTCAGCGGCATCGCCGATGTATGGATGTTAATGGTGACCATTTCGAACATCTACTATTATTTCAATGACTTGACATTTAAACTACTCTTACTCCGAAAATGCACCCTTTGACTGACTGTGTTATAGCTGTATGATGACAACAATGAATAGCTAAAAGATTGGTTCGTATCGTAGTGAGAGCACGCTTGAAAATTGGTCCGCCACATGACAGGCCGCTGATCGATGACATGCCCTCGTTGGTCTGTCATAAATGTGTCGCGTGCTCCAATTCTTGTAGCACCAAGAGAGCAACATGCATTTGTGAAGACCAAGGGAGAATCGGAGCGATAGAACAGAACACTTCCACAGGTCTATTTCATGTAGGATATTATGATGATGATGATGCTGAGCTCTGACAGCCTCTGTAAAATGTCATATGCTGAGAAAAGCAGCTTACGTCACTGCACACGCCTACGACGTTCAAGTTAGGTGGTGTGTGTTCCTACAGCATGAGAATGGGAGCGAAGAGAGTGAGTGTGACAGTTTTAGTGCCGCAGTGCGAACCGGCAGAATAATTCGGCCGGCTGGCCTTGCTAGACGAGGCGAGTTATTGCCCGTAAACTGCCGCCAGCCGGCAGGCGGGCCGGGTCAGATTCGCTCGTTCGCACTTGTCGCTCCGCCACGCGCCGGGGGCGACCCGCCGCCTCCGCCGCCGCCGCCGCAATAGCAGCAGGACACCGCTCGCCCACCCCAGCCGCGCCCCCACCGGCTTTCGGCCGCCTCCTCCGGCCCTCTCTATCCTCCTGCCTCCCGCTGCTTCGCCTCTCCGCTTCGTTGGAAACTGCATCCGACTGCTCAGCAGGCGAAGACAAGTTTACAACGCAGGTTTTCAGCAAGCCTAATCCCGCGATTCGTTCTGCGTCCCGGCGCGCGCCAGTCTTTGTGTCCGAGTTCCTTCTTTTGAGGGCTGGACTAACCGGAACCGATTGTGGAGAGCTCCGCGGGCGCGAGAAAAAGGAAGAGGCCGCGCGCCGAGCGAGGCGAGCCCGTGCCCCTGGCCGTCACAACACCCTCCCCCCCCTCCTTGCCACAGCCCACGCTCACACACCTCTGTCGTCCAGTCCCCACCTCTATTGGTGCTTCGTCAGTCCGTAAAGGGAAACCGTACACGAGTTAAACTGCAACAAAAGTAGGGGCTTCGTTTGGAAGCACATAGTATCTATCCTGTCTCACGTAGTGTCTTAGCAACAATGGATATGCCGATACTGCAGTGTCATAGCAGTTGGAACCGCCTGCGTCAATGCAAATGGACGTACTCACCTCGCCTTTCAGTAGCCGCTATCGTACTTCATAAAGAAATAACGCGTAACAACGGTACTGTCGACAGTGCTGTATGAACGTGAAACATGGATCCCCTCTTAAAGGGAAAAATAGACAGACAGCTGAAACGAAGGTCTTGCAGAAAGTGAAAGACTCCACCAGACAAACATAAAAATGAAGAACTATGACAACAGGTTTCTGTATACGCCCGTTCTACATGGTAAAACGCAGCAAAATAACAGAAATTTAAAAAAGCGAGAGCTAATGGGTGAGTGCAAATTATTTAAACAAGTAAAGCAACGCTATCCTACGCTGCCCAGCCACATTAATATAACCACCTGTCAAAAGCCTTCTGCAGTGCAGACCACTGCGAGACGTGCAGAAAGAGTCAGTGAGTGTGTGGAAAGTACCGAAGAGGAAGTGCAGCCATAACGGCGCCAGTGTCGTAGCCAGCTTCGCTAGGTTTCTCGGTTGAGTATCAATGGCGTGAACAGGCCAGTCAACGTGGCCCCATTGAGTCTTGGATTAAGTTTGAATTCGGGGTATGCGGTGGCCATGGAAGTACGTAAACTCATCCTGATACCATTCCAGCCACGCACGCACATTGTGAGCTGTGTGACAAGCAGGGGTGGACATGGCCCCAAGGATAGTTGCATACTTGTGCTTATTCACTGTACTTTCCAGAATGACGAGATCTCCAGGAAGTGCCACGAAAACATTTCCCAGTCCATAAAGTTCCCTCCTCCGGCCTCCGATTGTAGCAGGATATTTCCTTTCACGCCGCAGACGCCAACGGCCATTTGCCCGATGGAGCATAAAACGTGATTCCTCCGAAAAGACCACCTGTCGCCACTCAGTACACGTCTAATTGCGATACTGGCATGCAAAAAAACTGGAAATATGTGGTAAGGTACTATGGACCAAACTGTTGAGGTCATCGATCCCTAGTCTTACACGCTACTTAATCTAACTTAAACTAACTTAAGCTAAGGACAACACAAACACACCCATACCCGGGGGAGGACTCGAACTTCCGACTGAAGGAGGAGCCACGCGAGCCATGATAAGGCCATGACAGGCCATGATAAGCCATGATAGGATTCGAGTATGGCGCAGACCCCACGAAGCCATGGACCCAAGTTGCCAACGAAGCACTGTGCAAACTGGTGGTGGCTTAATAATCGTGTGGGCTGTGGTTGGCATATAATGGACTGGGTCCTGTGGTCCAACTGAACCGATCATTGACTGTAAATGGTCATGTTCGGCTGCCTGGAGAACATTTGCAGCCATTCACGCACTTCATGTTCCCAAATAACGATGGAATTTTTATGGATGACAGTGCACCACGTCACCTGGCCACAATTGTTCGCGATTGGTTTGAAGAACATTCTGGAAAATCCGAGCGAATGATTGGGCCACTCAGATCGCCTGACACGAATGCCATCGAACGTTTATGGGAGATAATCGAGAGGTCAATTCGTGCACAAAATCCTGCAACGGCAACACTTTCGCAATTATGGACGGATACAGAGGCAGCGTGACTCAGTATTTCTGGAGTGGACTTCCAGCGACTTGTTGAGTCCATCCCACGTCGAACTGCTGCGCTACGGCGGCAAAAGGAGATCCGACACGACATTAGGAGGCATCGCATGACTTTTGTCAACTCAGCGTAATTCGTAGCTAGTACTAGAGTGCCGAGCACCCGCACTCTGACGTAACAACAGAGCGTCCAGAGGCGTCGCTACGATTACAGTTTACTTGTCTGATAACATATAAATACACGTTACTTTCCTTGACATTTCCCTGCTGACGGTGAGCCAGGGCTATAATGATTTACATGAAGTTACGAAGGTTGTTGGAACTAGTTCTACAAAATGTCGCATTCACAGCTGAAATATCAAAGTTAAAGAAAAACAAATATTATTTCTTGCACAAAATTATGTGATATTTAAGAAATACATCACACCTGTGTTGTGGTGCTACAAGAAACTGTATTGCTGGAAGATCCTAATGTTGTTCGAGCGACGACAGAGCGAGTTGGATGCTGTTGTGTTTGTACCATGTAGTCAAAAAGACGATTGAATGATAGATCGGTCTCTTACAAAGCCAGAATCTGTTGTTTGTGAAATTAGCCTTTCTCATATTCAGTACGCTCTTCCCATTCGTTTCGAATACGGCATTTGTCTGTGCCCCGCACATACATGTTGCTTCAGTACTCGTATTTGCAGGTGCTCAACTTTCATGCCGGCCGGTGTGGCCGAGTGGTTCTAGGCGCTTCAGTCTGGAACCGCGCGACCGCTACGGTCGCAGGTTCGAATCCTGCCTCGGGCATGGATGAGTGTGATGTCCTTAGGTTAGTTAGGTTTAAGTAGTTCTAAGTTCTAGGGGACTGATGACCTCAGATGTTAAGTCTCATAGTGCTCAGGGCCATTTGAACCATTTTTTTTTTCAACTTTCATTTTCCACTATCATATATTAATAACCCAGTAGGATAAGCGATTACAGACTGATAGCCAACTCAAGTCAAAGCACTTTCTAGGAGAGAGTACATAGTTCTTTACGGGAGGTGGAAATAAACGGACAGTGATTATAGCCTTATGAGCAGAGGTCGGAGCGGGTGTCCACAGTCATACCTCTTTTGAGATCAAAAGCCTGCATCGATGCGGATATCTGCAGTAATAATTGCGCTGTGGTTATAAATTTAAAGACAGTGCCAGGCTTGTGATTTTTGCCAGTATGCTACACATGTGATCGATAATAATAAGTATTATAGTTTTAAGATATTGTTGTTATCCATTGCAGCCGGGTGCAACTATAATGGCTCTGATACAGCGTAGGGGAGTGGAAAGATGCTATAAGGCCAAATGATGAAAGCATTCTTTCTTTTTAATTTTCTGTACAATAATTCGTACGTTCTGTTTCCGTCACGCCAGCCCCATGTCTGTGCTATTTCGTTTACAGTAATAAAGTTGGAGTTGACTGTCTGCGTGTGCTCTGTGTCTGCCTTGTTCCATGAAAGCCACATCCAACGGCTGAGCATTTGATTGCCTATTTTTCATTAACCTTTCATGTCTTCTGTCCCTAATGCAACTTGGCTATGATCAGATTTCTATACACTAGGACTGTTAGACGTGTTTCTTAACTGTGAACTACAATTTAGGGCGATTATGTATATGATGGTTGACTTGAACAAAACGAACAACATAGTCACGCTGAAACTGTTATATGTATGGAAAATATAACAACAAAGCCACTGAACGAATCAAATGTTCAAATGTGTGTGAAATCTTTTGGGACTTAACTGCTAAGGTCATCAGTCCCTAAGTTTACACACTACTTAACCTAAATTATCCTAAGGACAAACACACACACCCATGCCCGAGGGAGAACTCGAACTTCCGCCGGGACCAGCCGCACAGTCCATGACTGCAACGCCTAAGACCGCTCTGCTAATCCCGCGCGGCTGCCACTGAACACAAAGGAGTACGACGAGAAAGCTGTATTTCTCTCTCTTCAAAATATATGTACGGTATACGAAATTATCAGTGAATGGAAAATGTTGTAGATAAACGTGACGCTAGACGAAATGTAATTTTATATGTAGATGAACTAAATCTGATTTTACTTCCCTATGTGGAACCATTGTAAAAAGATAGCAGAGTAAAGCCAGGAAGGAAACCCGGCCGAAATTTTATAAAGCAATACCAGTGCCAGTCCTTAGCTATGTAAGTAAATCAGGGGCAACGACAAGACATCAAAAAAGTAGAATACAGGTTCAATAAACGAGATTTCTCCTCCGAATGCGAAAATATTTTGTTGACACCGACCTACATAAGGAGGAACGGTCACCACGGTAAAATAAGGGAAATCAGAGCTCGTACGGAAAGATATAGGTGTTCATTCTTTCCGCCCGCTATACGAGATTGGAATAGTAGAGAATTGTGAAGGTGCTTCGATGAACCCTCTGCCAGGCACGTGAATGTGATTTGCAGAGTATCCATGTACATTTAGATGTAGATGTACAACAGAAGACTGAAAAAAATGAAGATATAAGGAAAGATTTAGGATTATATAACCTAACGGGAAAATAAAAGAAAATAAGAGAAAATGGAAAGAACATGTAGACCATATGGGTGGAGAAAGGTTCCCAGTGGTAGAAAGACTATGAAGGGGTGGGTATCGTAATGGGCAATCTGCCTAATACATGAAGTGAAGAAGGTGATATTAACAGTGCAAAAGAACACACCTTCTTCGGAGGACAATTGTAATTGTGGTCTAACAAACGACAAAGTAGGGGGCCTTTACGCCTGATGATTATTATTGTACATGGCTCATCGATACAAGAAAGAAGCAGTACTCTCATTTACCTAAGCGCCCGCGATTTGGGCGACACTGGACTCGCATTCGGAAGGACGACGGTTCAATCCCGCGTCCGGCCATCCTGATTTAGGTTTCCCGTGATTTCCCTAAATCGCTCCAGGCAAATGCCGGGATGGTTCCTTTGAAAGGGCACGGCCGACTTCCTTCCCCGTCCTTCCCTAATCCGATGAGACCGATGACCCCGCTGTCTGGTCTTCTTCCCCAAACAACCAACCCGTGATTTGGGACATTACGTGGCGCAGGAGAGGTAGGATGACATATAAGGCAATGAGAGGGCAAAAAAAAAAAAATATGTCGTCAGTTCACATGCACAATAACAGTAAGAACATCAATCTTCACCGCGGTTAGTAACCACAAATCTATAGTTATGTCCACCAGCCAGTGTGTTGCTATTCCACGTGCACGCAAGTACTTAGAAAAGCTGATACGTGGAGGAAGAGTCGCTACCCAGCGGCTGACAAGTGTTCTTCTCTATTTCGCGACAGTTAGAATCGGTGGCCCCGGCTGGTCTGCATTTCTTTTTACTACGATGACTGCCACAACATTTCTTTCACGTTGGCACAATTCTTCCCCAACGCAAACTCAAATAAAAAACAATACTTCGTAGAACCCAAACTGGGCATAAACGCGCTCACGGCATACAAAAACCACTAAAGTCTTCCGTTACTCAATAATCATAGTTGCTATCTGCTGAGCTGGAATATTATTCGTACGACTCGACTTCCTTCACCACTCTGTGGCCTTAAATCCTGAAATCGGTAAATTTACCCGTTCATACATATCAGACTTACTATTATATCACACAAAAAGACGCACACAACAGTGATTCACAAGGTATAGTACACTCTAAGAAGAAAAAAAGTAAAAACAAAGTACGACGTACCACAGTAGAGCAATAACGACTAATAAATAAATCTGAATCTGAGAAATTCATTCCACTTCAGCTCGCTCCAGATGCTAACATCTAGATGTTTTACGGTACGTAACGCTTCTGATGACAGTTTATGGGATTTCTAGTCCTATAAATGTGCAATGATTAGCTTATGTTAAGGTTAACTACCAACTTCACCACAGGTCCTCCTGCCTACTGGCAGACAACTCCATCCAAAACAAATACATTGCAAGCGGCTGTACAGTGCATGGTGGAGGATACATCCCACCAGCATTATCGGCTGCCCACCTAGCCCAATTTCACACGCCGATCGAGTAAAAAATTGTCTATATACTTGCACTCATATCCTAATCCACCCCTATGTTTCCGGGAGAAATATGTCGTCTTTCCCAGAGGTTTTTTTTCTGTCACATATTGGAATGGAGTATGGCAGACTATATGATCCTTGCAGCATCCACATGATGCTTTTGCTTCATAGATCAGTCACGTAACATAAACAGATGTGGACTCACATGATTGGTGGGCAGCAATTATGTAGTGTCAAACTGTCGAACTGATGTTACTGTTCATCAGTACATACCATTTAACCACAGACTTGCCTACGCATGTTAATGACGGGATAGCAGCTGATAATGACCTCAGTGTTATAGTGGAAATTGAGAATGTGTAGTGAGGTATGAAAGTGGGGCTCATTGAAATAGAGTGTGGGGAGGTGTGCAGCAAACTGACATATATGCACATATATTGAGGGACAAATGACAGGTAAGTGCAATACATTCTGTCTTCGCATTCCCATCTTCGATAGCAGCAGTGTTAGTGCATCAATACTCATTGTGCTTGGTGCTGCTTACATTAAAATTAACAGATCGAGAGACATCACAGGACCTATTTCTTAAGCAACAAAGTGTCGCAAACACACGTAGTTTGCAGGAAGCTGTAACCACTGCAGTGGAGTGAGAGTAGATCTGTGGTATTGTTTTGCTTAATATAGTGGGAGCACTGATATGGAGATGTGCTGTTCGTGATTTCGGTCACTCAACATTCTAAGATCAATGAAAGTTCATTGCAAGATGGTATATTTACTCCAACAGGTTTTGCATGCAAAAAATGTGGCATTCAAAGCATAGGAAAAACAATTCCGAACGTTTGTCTGGGCTATCTAAGTAAAGTGGTGCTGTGTGTTGCGCTTATTCTCACCATTAACAAATGTGTTATTAAAGCTACAGTCTTCCATGAAATATACGTGTATTTAGATCCGCTTCTGATTTCGAAATGTAACTTCCTTAGGAAGAAAAAAAAATCCAGGAATCCAGCAGGGCAATCTCCAAACGTCTCTCATGACTATTTATGTACAGTGATGCTATATGTGGTACTCCCTGCCACCATTATTAAATGTTCAACTAAAACTAGAGTCTTCCATGTCATATACATGCATATAGACTCTATTCTAATTTCTAAATGTAATTTGCCTACAAAGAAGAAAATAGCCAGTAATCCTATGTGCATTGGAATCAGATGCATATAACATAGGTCCCAAACGACTATCAGGTTTATTTAAGTACATCGACATTGTATAGGCTACTGACTTCCATAATTAACAAATGTTCCTTTAAAACTACAGTCTTCTGCACCATATACATCGCATACTGATTCTAGAGAGACATAGTGACCAAACGAATGTGCCATGCTACCACTAGCCTTGTGTGTGTGTGTGTAAGAAAATGGTAATGTTTCTTTAATCTGAAATCTATGGTATTATCCCCTAAAACATGTGAGCTGCAAATCATATGTACTCGGTATCGTAAGAATATTTGGACACAATGTGAAGTGGCATAATTCCAGAACTGATACACCTGATTGCGTACTGACTGTTACTATAGATGAAATCACAAGAAGTTCATAATTTACCTACATGAATTAGATTAGCACATAATATCTACATCTACATACATACTCCGCAATCCACCATACTGTGCGTGGCGGAGGGTACCTCGTACCACAACTAGCATCTTCTCTCCCTGTTCCACTCCCAAACAGAACGAGGGAAAAATTACTGCCTATATGCCTCTGTACGAGCCCTAATCTCTTTTATCTTATCTTTGTGGTCTTTCCGTGAAATATAAGTTGGCGGCAGTAAAATACTACTATTGCTCACTGTTTGTCTAATTTATTTAAATAAGCAGTTACGATCTTGCTGTAAGGTGGACCTGGAAAGCATTGAAAATGATTTTGCTCCATTAGTATGCATTTTGAGTAACACTATGTATACCAGGAATATCACAATCAAATTATTTAACGTGGAAATCGATTGCACAAAGTTGTATTCATATAAAATACCATAGCTCGATTCATAAACACTTCTCTCAGAATGTTGCTGGTAAAAGCTTTCAGGTTTTTCCATTTTTTTTTCAAGAAACACGTTGGAGGCTGGTAACAGCTTGATACAGCCACACTCCTCTATCTCCAGATAATGGTAGCAGGCTCGTGGGTGGGCCTTGCGTGATAGCAGCTGTGCGATGTCTCTGTGCGGTCTGCAAGGCCCTTGTGAGTCCTTGTTGGTGGTAAGATCTTATGGGACCAAACTGCTTAGGTCATCGATCCCTAAGCTTACACAATACTTAATCTAACTTAAACTAACTTACGCTATGGACAACATACACACCCATACCCGAGGGAGAACTCGAACCTCCGATGGAGGGAGTCGCGCGGACCGTGACAAGACGCCCTAGATCGCGCCGCTACGTCGCGCGGCAGTCGTTGTTGGATTAATAAAAAAATTATACTTATTACACTAGAAGAAGGGATCGGTTGGTAGGGTATACTCTGAGGCAACAAAGGGATTACCAGTTTAGTATTGGAGGGCAGCGTGGAGAGTAAAAATCGTAGAGGGAGACCAAGAGATAAATACACTAAACAGATTCAGAAGGATGTAGGTTGCAGTAGGTACTGGGAGATGAAGAAGCTTGCACATGATAGAGTAACATGGAGAGCTGCATCAAACCAGTCTCTGGACTGAAGACCACAACAACAACAACTTTCCATTACCATTATTAATATTATTGCGTCAGCCACGCATGGATGTTTACATTGATCACTTCTGCATTAGCCTGGATAAGGCACATTACTAAAATGTGCATTTTATTCTTTGAGAGTGATATCTGATGTGTGGGTAGTTTGCTGCAGATAGTGGTTGTGATGCACAGTAAGTCTCAAAGTGTTGGTGAATTCTTGTTACTCACTGAACAGCGGAAGTGAAGCCTGTGTGGTAGGCCAGTGTGCAGACCTGCACTGAAACATAATACTAGATTTAAGAACATTGGTGGAAGAGGTGTGAGATAGCAGTTCATACAGACAGCCATGAGCATGCGACATCATGCCTAAAAAACCCACTACTTGACTAGAGATAGGATACTGATTTCGTATTGGATTAAATATGCAAAGGAATATGGTTTTTGGCTAGAAGTGCGAATCATTTTTGAGTGATAGCTCATTACAGTCTGAAACTTGTTAGCAGCAACATCAACAATGCTGATTCAATCAGCAGAGTTGAAATGATGGCACCGCAAGGGCTAACAAGCGACCCCAATTTGACTCCAGTGATCCTGCAGTATGTATTTAATATGATTTTTTGTTATTGCATGTGTTTAAGTGCACTTGTTATAGCTGCATATTCGTGATTAATTTCTTGCTCTTTTTATTTTTCTTCTTCTGTTACAGATATGATGGATGTGTGTGGACTCAGAGATGTTCCTGTAGCAACTGCTCCACGACCTGACAAGCCGATGATGAGGTGGTCACTCCAGCCTGTTTCATCTACTACACTCCTGGAAATGGAAAAAAGAACACATTGACACCGGTGTGTCAGACCCACCATACTTGCTCCGGACACTGCGAGAGGGCTGTACAAGCAATGATCACACGCACGGCACAGCGGACACACCAGGAACCGCGGTGTTGGCCGTCGAATGGCGCTAGCTGCGCAGCATTTGTGCACCGCCGCCGTCAGTGTCAGCCAGTTTGCCGTGGCATACGGAGCTCCATCGCAGTCTTTAACACTGGTAGCATGCCGCGACAGCGTGGACGTGAACCGTATGTGCAGTTGACGGACTTTGAGCGAGGGCGTATAGCGGGCATGCGGGAGGCTGGGTGGACGTACCGCCGAATTGCTCAACACGTGGGGCGTGAGGTCTCCACAGTACATCGATGTTGTCGCCAGTGGTCGGCGGAAGGTGCACGTGCCCGTCGACCTGGGACCGGACCGCAGCGACGCACGGATGCACGCCAAGACCGTAGGATCCTACGCAGTGCCGTAGGGGACCGCACCGCCACTTCCCAGCAAATTAGGGACACTGTTGCTCCTGGGGTATCGGCGAGGACCATTCGCAACCGTCTCCATGAAGCTGGGCTACGGTCCCGCACACCGTTAGGCCGTCTTCCGCTCACGCCCCAACATCGTGCAGCCCGCCTCCAGTGGTGTCGCGACAGGCGTGAATGGAGGGACGAATGGAGACGTGTCGTCTTCAGCGATGAGAGTCGCTTCTGCCTTGGTGCCAATGATGGTCGTATGCGTGTTTGGCGCCGTGCAGGTGAGCGCCACAATCAGGACTGCATACGACCGAGGCACACAGGGCCAACACCCGGCATCATGGTGTGGGGAGCGATCTCCTACACTGGCCGTACACCACTGGTGATCGTCGAGGGGACACTGAATAGTGCACGGTACATCCAAACCGTCATCGAACCCATCGTTCTACCATTCCTAGACCGGCAAGGGAACTTGCTGTTCCAACAGGACAATGCACGTCCGCATGTATCCCGTGCCACCCAACGTGCTCTAGAAGGTGTAAGTCAACTACCCTGGCCAGCAAGATCTCCGGATCTGTCCCCCATTGAGCATGTTTGGGACTGGATGAAGCGTCGTCTCACGCGGTCTGCACGTCCAGCACGAACGCTGGTCCACCTGAGGCGCCAGGTGGAAATGGCATGGCAAGCCGTTCCACAGGACTACATCCAGCATCTCTACGGTCGTCTCCATGGGAGAATAGCAGGTTGCATTGCTGCGAAAGGTGGATATGCACTGTACTAGTGCCGACATTGTGCATGGTCTGTTGCCTGTGTCTATGTGCCTGTGGTTCTGTCAGTGTGATCATGTGATGTATCTGACCCCAGGAATGTGTCAATAAAGTTTCCCCTTCCTGGGACAATGAATTCACGGTGTTCTTATTTCAATTTCCAGGAGTGTATGTATTCACCACATCTCGAAACGCCATCATGATAGTGTGGTCTGTCATTACCATCAATGTTGTATTGTCTGATGATACCAGTTTATTTGCCAATACAGCCGTGTCCTGGACTTTCGTTTCTAGATACACTTGATCATAATATTCAGGGGATCAGCAGAACATGATATCGTAACAGACCACTGGAAATAATGATGTGATGAAGGATTAATGAACTTATTCAGATGACAGTAATGCAGAAGGTGAGTAAGCTACCACGGACTCTTGCACACTTCTTTCTTCAATTATGCATGCCATTTACCTTTTTTTTATTCATTTGCAGATGAGATGGCGACCATATGGAGACTTTAATTTGCACCTGGAGCAGTGGACCTGAAAGGGATGTATTTGTTACCCCAGGCCAGGTTCATCAATAATGTATTAACTGAGCCTACAAACACCACTGGTGCTGGATCAGTCACCATCAATATGTTACATGCTGATGACACCAGCTCATCTGTTGACACAGCTGCACCCTGGATCATCTCACAGTTGCGGTTGATCCACACAGCATCAGACACTGCTTTGACATCACTCTGTGCCTAGCAGCAGCAACACCCCTGCCTGCTCTGTTATGTAAGTCCTGCACCACAATGGACTACTCTGTGTTTGCTAACACTTTTGGGGACAGGATTCCATAAGCCCACACTGATAACTCAAATGCAAGCTACAGAGATCCCATCAGTTTTCTCATTGCTTGCCAAGATATTTTAGTCAGGATGCTCCAAAACTTGTCAATGACCCATGGTAATGACGACGGCGAGCCAGAAGAAGGTTCAGAACAAAGATGTCAAGCACGAAATACTTAGACCCCTGTACTCAGTTGGTCAACACCACAAACAGGTAGATTTGTTGCTATTCTACAATGGTGAGAAGCAACACTACATCTGAATGAAAAGCATGTCCTGGCTACTGCATACTTTCCTCCCAATTATCAAAACATTAAAGGGTTGAGAAATTTGTGACAAAAAAGTCATGTGGTACATAACATTTTTTTTTGTAGCAAATGCCTCAACCATTTGATCAGCAGAGATTATCTAGAAAGTCACCTTACTGATTGTTAGAGTCAGCAACCCGTACATGTGGAAATGCCTACTGAGGATAAAAAGTTCTTGCAGTTTAAGAATGCCCAGCGCAATGAGCGATGTTCTTTCATCATATATGTCAAGTTCCATTACCTCCTAGATCCTGTGGTGTATTGTGAAGATGACATCACTGCCTCCCATACAACTTTCACAGCTGGCCGGGGTGGCCGAGCGGTTCTGGACACTACAGTCTGGAACCGCTGCGGTCGCAAGTTCGAATCCTGCCTCGGCCGTGGATGTGTGTGATGTCCTTAGGTTAGTTAGTTTTAAGTAGTTCTAAGTTCTAGGGGACTGCTGACCTTAGAAGTTAAGTCCTATAGTGGTCAGAGCCATTTGAACCATTTGAACGACTTTCACAGAGTGATGTATACCATATGAGGCAGTGCAACAAGTTGCATGCTCGTATGATTCCAGTTGTAACAATTGCACAAGAGGGATAAACATGTAAGATGGTTACTAGGTCAACCCAAAAAATTTGTGTGGAAAGTTGATGTGAGTTATGGCAACACCATTCCGAAGATTAACTCGCAGGCTAATGATGCCTTGTATGGGCAGGCAGTTAATTGTCATCATTGGACAGAGAAGCAGAAACCCCGTGTAGAGTCCATTGTCATCTAGCAGGGAAGTTCTGCAGCACAGCTCACAACACATGCAACTTGAAGCACTAACTGCCGTGGCACATGCCTGTCTTCTTTCACAATTTGAGGAGATATGATGCTCACTTTCTTGTTCAGCACTTGGGTGATTTCGGTTTGAAGGATGATAACCTCAGTGTCATACCTGACACTGTTGAAAAGTACACTTCTTTTGCAAGATAATCACACCAAGGATAACAGTTTGATTCCTGGATTTGCTTTGCTTCATGCACATGTCTATTCAGAAACTTATTGAGATCGTGCACCAGGAGGATATTCATATCACCATCACCTCAATGATGCAAAGTTTCAGTTTATGGGGAAGAAGAGAGTCTTTCCATATGGATACTTGCATTCGATGGAAAGACTCCATAAAGTCTCACTACCCAACAAAACTGCATTCACCAGTAAAATGATTCAAATGGCTCTGAGCTCTATGGGACTTAACATCGGAGGTCATCAGTCACCTAGAACTTAGAACTACTTAAACGTAACTAACCTAAGGACATCACACACATCCATGCCCGAGGCAGGATTCGAACCTGCGACCAAAGTAGTCGCGCGGTTCCAGACTGAAGCGCGTAGAACCGCTCGGCCACTCCGGCCGACATTCCCCAGTAAACTAACAGGGACTGCCATGGCAGATGCAGAGTATGAGCATGATGTGAATGTTTTACAGGAGTTCAGAATCTCTTATTTAAGAGAATATACCAGATTGTACATGAACACCAATGTGCAAATGCCCATCGACTTTTTCGAGAAGCTTCAGAGTGGTTGCCTGGGCACATATGTTCCTGTTACTGCCTCCTGTTATGCTGTGTTGGGGCTTTTGTGAGACACAGTCAAGGAAAACGTGTGTCAGCATCGAACTGTTGATTGATCTTGATGTGTTGCTTTTCTTTGAATGAGGGATTCACGGCGGACTTTGCGAGTGCGTGCACAGGTACGCCAAGGCAAATGATGTACAAATGAGTGAGATGGAGGAAAGACCATGTGATGATTTAATTTATATCCTTTACTCGGATGAAAACAACTTCTATGTGTATGCCATGCAACAAAGTCTACCATTTGGCTAGTTCTGATGGATGTCCAAAGGGGAAATCGCCTTATTGAAGGAAAAGGTACATGATGTGGTGTGAATACTGGTGAAGGATATGTTCTGGAGGTAGAACTGTCATATCCCACCTACTTCCATGGCAAGGGCGGCGACTTGCCAGAGTGTCTGGAGCGCCTAGCCCCACGAAATGGTTCATCCTGAAGCTGCTGACAATGCTGGGGAACAAGCAATGATATACTCTGCACTACAGACATGTCGCAGGTTGGGGATGGAACTTTCTAGTATTACCTATGGTATCTCTCTCAAGCAGCGTTGCAGGTTGAAACAATGCAGTGAAGTAAGCACTGAACAGAGGGATCGCGCAATTTATAATTTTGAAAAAGATTTTTACAAGTTAACGAACAATTCAATTTTCAGAAAGGCCATGGAAAATGTTAGAGAACACTGCGAAATCCATTTAGTTTACTGGTGGTTAGACATAATTTCACAAGAGATTACACTGCCAGAACAAATTTCAAATGGGTTTCCAAGTTCAATGAAGGATTAGTCTCTGTGGAGATGGCCAAGGTTACAATCCAGTTCATGGAGAATATCAGCATCAGTATGTGTGTTATAGACCTCTCAGAACTGTATGTTATGCTTTCACTGTGACTTCGCGAAGCCAAAATTCTCAGATCCCAAGGTAATTTATATGGCTGTAGACAGTTTCATCTACTGGCTGAAAGGCTATGATCCATATGAAGTAATTAAGTACAATCCCAAACATTCGACACGTCTCGCGACGTGTGACTTTGAAAAAGATTTTGAAAATAGTCGAATAATTCGATTTTCGGTAAAAACAATCGAAAATGTTGGATAAGATCGTGAAATTTATTTAGTTTGCCAGTGGTGGTTGTGGGATGGGGGTGGTTTTGGTGCAAGAGATCACCAGACCAAATTTCAAATGGGCCACCACCTTCGACGAAGGACTAGTCACTGTGGAGGTGGCCAAAGTGTCACTGCAGTTCACGAAGCCTGTGTGTGTCGGTATGTGCGTTCTGGGCCTCTCCAAACTCAACATGCACCTATTTCACTATAAAGTTTGTGAGGACAAACTTTGCAGATACCATCTTACTTTATATGGAAACAGGCAGTGTCATATATTGGATAAAAGGCTGTGCTCCATATGAAATAATTAAGTACGATCTCAAAACATTCAACAGGTTGGATATATGGCTGATAATCTTTTTGAAACAACACCTCAAAACACCTCAATGGCCTGATGAAAGACAGTGTGAATGGGTTACAGATTGTGGAGTCTGTGGGGCTTCGATTGAAAATGTAGATGTATGTGCCACCCAACAGTAGGTTAAGGGTATACATCCTGCTGCCTCAAAGGATCTCACCATTCAAGATTACAAAAGGTGCCTGCTTCAGAGCATTGGGACCGCTCCACATGTAGTGCATTAGGTTATCTTTCGAGTGAAAAGCCATGAGGTACACACTACACTGCAGCTGAAAATAAGGCTCTCCTATCATGACGAGAAACAGTTCATCTGGGGGAACGGGACTGGCACCCTACCACAATCACACTATTCGAGTGACTGTATGACTATGTATCTATTTGTATATGTGCGACTGTGTGTGGAATGGTTAGATGAACCGCTAGTCACAGTTGTGTGTGTATGTGTGTGTGTGTGTGTGTGTGTGTGTGTGTGTGTGATTGAGAGAGAGAGAGAGACTGCTGAACTGCACACTATGGGCGCTTATACTATGTGCCACACACACACACACACACACACACAACTGAACACTAATTTTCCATGTAAATATTATGCATTTTAAATAAAACAGAAAGAATTTTAGTACACAACAAAAAATTATTTTAAAAAATTGTATTTAAGAAACGAAATTGTTAATAACAAATCATGACGGTACTTTGTGATAACCTTGTTACTACTTCTAAACACTTTCACGACAGAATTATCGTTTATAACAAACCTGAACCTATCCTCATGATGCAAAGACTGCGACTGAAGAGAACTAAGCATTTGAGATAGTTCTAAGAAAATTTGGAAATTTGTGGTAAGGTCTTAAGGGACCAAACTGCTGAGGTCATCGGTCCCTAAGCTTACACACTACTTAATCTAACTTAAACTAACTTACACCAAGGACAACACACAAACACACACCCATGAACGAGGGAAGACTCGAACCTCTGACAGGGGAACCACCCGGACCGTGACAAGACGCCCAGACCGCGCAAGCTACCCCGCGCGGCAGCTATTTATAAAGGATGATAAGAGGGAGGAGGGGGAGCTTGAATCTTATTGGTCTATTTGTGTGTATGTGTGTGGGGGCACACTTCTTCCATTTTCCCCACACATATTGTGTGTAAAAAAAAGATCAGACAGAAATTATTAAAATGTAAATACTGTATACAGCACGATCAGAAAGAAAATGGGAATAAAATGGCTCTGTAAATACATCAATATAAAAATGTAAAACAAAAATAGCTTTGCAAATCATTATATATAAGAAAAAGTAGGTTTGTAAAAATGATTGTGAGATGTATCATCAAAACCAAATAGCTTTTTAAATAAAAGAGAAAGATTGTTAATATGCAAGAAAAATTATTGTAAGAAATTGTATTTAAGAAAAGAAGTTGTTAATAATAAATCACATAGGTACTCTGTGATAACATTGTTTTTACTTCTAAAACTTTTCTCTACAGAATTATTGTTTACAACAAACCGGATCCTATCCTCATGATGCACAGACTAGCACTTGAGCTAGTTATAAAGGATGATAGGAGGGATGAAGGAGAGTTTGAATCTTATTGGTACAGAGGTTTCCTGCCCTGCTAATGTGCTCCCATTGGTCCAGAGGTTTCCCTCCAATTGTATATCGCGTGACCAGTATCGTGTTATAACTTTGTAAACAACACACACATTTGTCTAAGGCGTATGCAGGGTTCACCTTAGTGACCTTGATCAATTCGTGGTGGTTCCCTGAGGTGGGCAGGAGGCAGGGGATAGGTGAAGAGGTGACCTTGATTATATGTGTGTGTAACCTGACACCAGATGTGCAACCTGATAACTGCCTTATCTTATCAGTGACCTTTTTGAGATATTTATGTGGCTTTGTGTCCCTTTAAATCATGTCCCTTTAAATTGCGTCCCTTTAAATCCTGTTAACTTGAGACGAGTGCCCCTTTAGATCTAGAAGATACAATGGAGTGCTACTAGCTGTTTTCCTTTAAAAATTTTAGCTGTTTCTTTTGTTTTATTGTTTTATATGTTCATGTCACCCTCCTACATACTCCTGGTATTAAGTTCACCTGATATTTACATGAAGCAGGAGTAGCTGCCACATGAGTTTTAAATCACATGCAAATTTTACCTTACTGGTACAATACCGTGCTATAATATACTTGGTAACTCTTTATATTTTTTATATTTCTGTACTTTAGTAAATTCGCATCTTAGTGTTACCATTAGAGACGTTTTTCGTAGCACTTACTCATTGTTGTAACGCATGAGTATCTCGAATTTATTATTTTTTTGTGTCTGTTCCTTTTAAATATACAGTTATAATTTTCGCCTGACAGTGACGATATATTTAAACTGCAGTTCGCTCTTGTTATACACATCAAGAATTACGTGCGAGGTTCTGTATCCACTTTCCTTATTATCTTCGCATTCCTGAGGTCATACTGTCTTTGAAGTTGTCTCCAGAGTGTCCATTTGGTACTTTTCCTATCCAACCTCGGTGGGACCTTGCGAAAGGGGGAAATGCGTTATTGTCGAGGTTCTTATCTGGTTTTTCGTGTATTTCTGTACACTGAAATTTGAGCACTGCTTGTACTCGCTTGATGTTGGACTAGCGGCTGTATTTGTGTCTGTGTGCATATTTACTTATAAATTTTTTTACGAATCACACGCGGTATCCAGTATTTTGTGTAGAAACATTCTTCTTTTGTGAACTATTGTATGCTCTGATTGGTGGTGTGCGTCCTACTGTCTGAAGATGAGTATTGCTCGAAACTGCAGTGCCAATAGATAAGAAATAATATTGCTTTTGACAACTGTATGCAGAAATGAACATTTTTAATAATTACACGAAGGCTTTGGAACTATCCCACAACAAACTACATTAGCTGTGACTCCCAAGGCCTTCAGATCGTTTGCATCTCGCTGAACGAGTTAACTGCAGTTTACATTAATTGCAACGAAGGTATGATTTCATCAGTCTAAAGGACAAGATACTTTTAAATGACATCAGAACTTCCTACCAAACAGAGGACGGTTCGGCGGTGTCTGATCGAGCCATGTTATACAAGGCCATTTGCCAGCTCTGTCTACTAAGTTCCATGCATATCACTCATTATTCATCCCTCGAACTACATTTGTCTCTTCTCCTTCCCAGTGCCAATAAATGCCACTTTTTATTGACACCTGTCTCTGTCCTTGATTTTCTGCCACCAATTAACTGTCAGTTCTCGGCTACTTTTTCTCCGAAATAAGCGTCTGCCTTCCGTCGATTCCATTTGCTAATACGGCCCGCGTAATTACAGTCACGTTGATTGGTCGAAAACTGTAACTACTGTAATTTTATGCATATTCCAGCATTTTTCATTATTCCGCATATTTCCTCTGTTTGTGTGCTAGTGCTGCAATTAAGAATTATGTATTTCTAAAGTAATACATCCTAGTCAAGTATGAAAGAAAAAAGTTAAAACAACCGGACTCACTAGTGCAAGAAGAACGTTCCTCTAAAGCATGCACTAACTATCAAAGCAATTCTGAGATTGCTCTGCACAACATATAAACCGTCGAATATGTTTGCAGTTTTTAAATGCCTTAGAAGTAGTGAAGTGAAGAGACGAACCTTGCTAATTTTGATGAGGTTTAAGAACACTAGATGCACTCACAAGAATTACTCAATAGTTATCCAAGTTATCCATAATTCATGAGAGAAGAAGCCATTTTGCGCCAGTTCAGAAATTTCTGAGGATCGTCCAGCACACTTCCCTTTCCTTTGACATGCACGTAGCTCAGGAAGAAGGCAGGTGATCTTTATACTCACTGACTTTGTTTTGGGAACGACTAATAGAGTTGGTTTGTATATGGAATGCAAAAGCAAAACACTGAATATCTTCGTGAGCAGAAAACGAAGCAAGTGTAGATCGTAAACGTATGGATAAAATTTTATTTCCCCCCGTCATTAGATGAGCGTTGAATAGGTGAGCTGAAGATGACAATATGAGGACCAAGAAGTTTGACGTACGTGCCGACGGCTGGGAAAACCTACACAGTCACATTAAAGTAAATACTGCGCGCTTGACGTTTATGCTTCATTTAGACACGAGGGTAGTAAAAAAATTAATGAGTCATTATTAGATTCTCGGTAAATTAATTTCAGAAAGTAGTATATGAAATCATAGTATCACAAGAATTTAGGATGTTCTGTACTTTATTCAGGCTACGCCCTTTGCACGCATATTCCCTATCTCTTTTTTCTTGTTTCTTCACACTTTTCAGGAATTAGCTTCGGCTCTTAGACATCGTAGCTAGTAGGCTAACAGTGGCAATTCGATTACCTTCGTGTCTGAAACTTCTTCGTACATTCTTCTTAAGCTCATTAATTACTGCTACCGTAAAAGATGTGTTCCTCCTCAAGACCGGAGCGTCAGTGTTAAAAACAGGTAGTAATATTGAGTAAAACAGGGCTTAAGGAAAGTTCTCTGGTATCAGTGTATTTGAAATACTTTATCGAAGGCAGTACAGTAAAATATTGTTTATATAAGCCGAGGTGAGCCAGTAAATCTAAAATCAAGGAAATTGAAATAATATGCAAATTGTAACTTTCCCATTGGAGGAGCTGGTCCTCGATTGGTATTTTACGACGTACTGCGAAGATAGTTGGCGGTATCGCAAGGTGTTTGCGATTGGTTGTTGGGAAGTGCGTCAAACGAATGAGGAAACTATGAGAAGACATTTATCAGATGCGAAAAAGTAACAATATGGCAGTTATTAACAACTGAGCCGTATAATTATTTCCTTCCATAAATAGTAGCACCTGAAATCCAATAATAGCAGACGAAAACAGACGGGCTTACGCAAAGCGCAGCGTTCACTCCCCGAATTTTCATGCCTCTGCGAGACGCACATATTGTACGAATATGCGCGAATAACTTCACCACGCTTCTCCCTGAACTGTTCTAGGGCATTCATGTCCATTATAATTATCCGGGCTGTTATGCCGTGGTCGGTTGATGAATTTTGTCCCAATTCCCAACGTTTCGTCTCCAACTACGGGAGACATCTTCAAGGGGGCCCGTAGGTCGATGGAAGGTCCAACACACCCACTGGCTCGCTACTGACAGTCAGTAGCGAGCCAGTGGGTGTGTTGGACCTTCCATCGACCTACGGACCCCCTTGAAGATGTCTCCCGTAGTTGGAGACGAAACGTTGGGAATTGGGACAAAATTCATCAACCGACCACGGCATAACAGCCCGGATAATTATAATGGACATGATATTTCCGGCCGTGAAAGTCTACATTTTAGTACTAGGGCATTCAGCCGATTGGTATGATTAAGATTTTGCAGTATCGGGAAGGTGAGTTGTTGCCATCCTGAAGCGGTCTTAATGACTGACCAAGACAACCCGAAGATGGCAATAAGTCAGGTTCTCTAAGCCAGTGCCGGCCGAAGTGGCCGTGCGGTTAAAGGCGCTGCAGTCTGGAACCGCAAGACCGCTACGGTCGCAGGTTCGAATCCTGCCTCGGGCATGGATGTTTGTGATGTCCTTAGGTTAGTTAGGTTTAACTAGTTCTAAGTTCTAGGGGACTAATGACCGCAGCAGTTGAGTCCCATAGTGCTCAGAGCCATTTTTTCTAAGCCAGTGTTCCGCAACAGGTGTGCTGCGACAGAAAGTGAAGGGCGCGACGCCAACTTTTACGTATTATTGTAAGAAATTAATGAATTTCGATTTTAGATATGGGGCGAAGTCTTACGTTTTTAAAGAAATTAAATATAATTTACTTGCTGTTGTTGTTGTTGTTATACTTCACTTATCTTAAGTTAATTGCATTTTCGCCCGTACAACTACACCGGCCGTGCCATTAGGGTGAGATTGCTTTGTAACACCGCATCTTTTGTGTGCGTCTGGCTGTAGGCCTACGTGCTTTTTCCTAAAATTCCAGGGATTAGCAAAAACGTCCCTCTCTTTTTGTTTTTAATGTCTTGCTTTGAGATTTGTTCGAGTTTGCAACGGCTTCGTAAACTTTATGGCCTTTTTCGTTCGCCGCCAAAGGGCCCACACATTGTGCGACAACAATATAGTATTTCAGCTCCATTCTGGACTTTACGTTGTTTGAGAATTTTAGTTCAGTTTTATCACAGCTGTGCTCTGCATTAGTGCGAATAAGTCTCCAACGCCAGTATTTTCTATTAAAGTGCTATAAACTTTTTTCGATATGGAAGAGTTCACCTTATGGGGTAGTCAGTCCTCGAGTGCAAGTAGTGAAATCATCGAACCGGAGAAAAATGAAAGCAGTTTAAAGGCAGTATAGTTATAATTATTTATCTTACCCTTTAGTTGGTAACAAGTAAAAAATGTGCGCTAATGGTAACATCCGTATGGGAGAGTAAGATTAACAAATTTTGCAATTTATGTCCACTTTAATGAATACGTAACTAAATAACAGTTTAAACGCGTGATGAAATATTCATGCTAATGTTTTTATTGTGTGTAAATCATAATTTGGGTTACAATATGCAAACATTATATCTTTTCTTCGTGAAATAGTTTATTAACTTGACTATCCTTTTGCAAATTTCAAAAAATTAAATATTAGTGATTCCAATAAAACAGTTTGTAAAGTTGACGTGTTTTCTCAGATACATTGATACGTATGGAAGTAAAGAAAAAAAATACAAACTTTCTGCTCATATTTTCATGGAACACTGTAAGCAACGGGGTTTATCACATTTCACGCACTTGCATGCCGTCATTCTGTCCAATGTGTAGGGACAGTAATGACAATTTTTTCTCGTTTCTAGCTTGTCACTTCTTTCTCTTTTTGTTGAATCACCATCTCGCTACTCTTCACCCAAAGTGTGTTGGTTTGTGGGGGTTAAAGGGACCAGACTGCTACGGTCATCGGTCCCTTTTTTCCAAAAAACTAAAATCACCCACAGAGAATAAAAAACGAACAACAGAAAAGACGGCAGACGACACAGGACAAGAAAGACTCAGACAGAGATCAGACAAAACAAATTAAAATCACACAGAGTGTGACGGTGGTTGGCCGACCATAGAGAAAAAAAGGAAAAGCTAACCACCGAGAAACATATTAAAAACTCAGTCTAAAACCGAAGGCCAAAGGCCGGAATCAACACAAACGAACATAACAAACAGATTGAATGATAAAAAAACCCTTCCCGAATAAAACGCAAAACTAAGCCTTCCATGGCAGTGTCATCAGTTAAAAGGACAGGGAGCGTATCAGGCAGCGCACTTCGCCCACAGTATTTGAAACAGTTTTCCGAAGTTCATCCGGTAAGTTTGGAATCTGTTTATGTCTTCTGATTAAGATCATTCATATGCCTTTCATGGACTCAAATCTTGACGTTGTACCATTATCGAAATATGTAACACAGGTATTTACACAGTTCACTGATATTATAAAGTAAATATTGTCAGTGGCCACCTCCTCGTTCGCCGGTTGGATGTATAGTTGCTGAACTTCATATCCAGAGTGTCTGCGCCATGATTTCGTAGCACTATAGAAATTAATCATTTCTGATTTGTTGCTTTTTTTTTTCATCGAAATACAAAAATTGGTGCATTGAAGAAAGCATTATATCTGCCTTAGACTTTTTTGGAACAAAAGACAATAGTGTAAGTCCTTTACTCGTACCATAAACACTGGAGCCCACTTCTTTCTTTGGGTCGGAAGGAGCTCTTACGAAAGTTCTCGTTTGTTGGATTTTATTCCAACATATGTCAGCTTGTTTTTAGCAGCTTCTCACACAGTTCCATACATACATTTGGAAAGAGGAATCGGAGACTAAGTCGGCTTTTGGAACATTTTCTCTTCTTCTGATAGTGTTGCTTTATCGCTATATTTCCCTACGTAAATATAAACTTCTATACTTACGATGAATGTGCATCTGTAAGACACATGACGTTTATCCCATATTTAGCAGGTTTCTTGAGCATATCTATTCTGAATTGGCATCTACTTCTAAATGGGGTTAAACAAGCATGAGGGACTGATGATCTCGCCGTTTAATCGCATAAACCCCTTCCCCTCATTCAATCAATCAATACAAGCATGAGCTCCAATGGAGTATGCCTTTTGACAGAAATAAAGATGTTGAAAATGTTGGACACAGCTGCTGCACGATCATCTCTTTTCCTTTGTTTGCGAATAGATACAACATCAAATCTGAAAGCCACGAGTAAAACTTCACATCGTGTTAGAGACATGGTTGGATGAAAAGTGGGATGTCGGGTACAGTTAATTGCAAAACGTGATTCCAATTTTTCGCGTCCATACTTGAAAATGGAACAAGAACCATCAAACCACTCAAGGCCTCAATTTCAGTCTGTGTGTTTGTAACTGGAGGAGGAAGGATTCTTTAATTTATTCCTTAAGACTTGCAGTTTTGAGTTGGTTTGTAGTACAATCTCATCCAAAACCACAATGTTGAAAAACAACCGACACGTTTCTTCTGGATCTAAATCGTTACCTTAGTGATTGGCAGGGCCTAAGCATGACGACAATCTAATTTTTATCATACGTTTGTGTAGTGTCTTAGTGCAACTAATGGACGGGGATGAGGTTACCTGTATTTTTGACTACTGAGGGGCATGAGCACGCGGATTTATTTGCAGTTAGTGAGTGGGTATCTAAGTTGGAATGTTTTCGTACACTTAATGAACTAAACAGAAAAATTATTGTAGAAACGAAAATATTCTGATCAGTGTGCATAATATACAATAATTTGTTAATAAGTTAAATTTGTGGATACAGACAATTGAAAACGTGTCGTGTGAGATGTTCCCTGCTGTATATCCCCTTAGTGATGGTAATGAGGTGTCGATGCACTTAATTAAAGAACATTTAGTATGGCTGCAGCAAAATTAAAGAATAAAAAACAATTGAGCGACATTTTTGAGTCGATTCGTGAACCATTTGTGGATTCCAAAAATCTTCCGAGTAGTTTAGGTTTGGATTACAGGAGGAACTGACAGATTTGAAAGCAGACAGAATGCTGAAATCAAAATTTTTCGAAGTGCTTTTGGATACATTTTTGTTGTCAATAAGCAGTGAATACCCTGCTGTCTCCAAAATGGCAGTTGATCTGTCATTATCATTTTCAGCTACATACTGTGAGGTTATAACTGAATTTATGGTAGTTGATGTGTCATCATTTTAAACTACATACCGGGAGGTTGTAACTAAAGTGATGGTATTCCGAGTGCTACAGCGGGGACTGCTCACACTGCAGGACGCTGAAACATCGTAGGTATGTTCATTACTCTGTGTGCTCGGGGGAATACGCTGAAAAAAGTAATAGTTCCACTTTCTGCCTCCAGGTGAAAATATGGCGCTGTAAGCAGTCAGAATGTGAAATGTTTCCTGTTCTGACGTCAGTGTACTGTTTGTTACTTAGTGACGCGCGTAGATTCCTTTTGTAAAGTGACTGTTAGTATTAAGAGTTAAGAATGTTGAAGTTTTCCGTGTGTAACTCAATGTCGATTGAGAAGAAAGACCGTGCACTGCTGCTAAAGTTATTTTTTCAGAGCGGCAGCAACAGAAGCACTGTATGGCGGAAATATCGGCGACAGAAGTAGCTGCAAAAAGCCACCATGTCAAGAAATGCGCTAAATAATATGACCAAGAAACAGATGAATTGGCTGGTGCAGCAGGGAGAGAGATGTGGCCGATTCTCATGGCAACTGATGAAGTTGCTGTAGCTATAGCCGACCGTGCAGTACATGTCTCAAATTCTACAGCCAGTGCTCGAGCTGTGTCACTGGTATTCTCTCTCCCCTCGTCAACATTTCAAAAGATTTTGCGGCGCATTTTACACTTGTATCCCTACAAGATTCAGAATGTGCACCAAACGAAGCCCACAGATAACCTACAACGATGCGAATTTGTCCTTGGTTGTCTGGCACGCATGAAAATTGATGATATGTCATCGGGGAATATTCGTTTTACGGACAATTCACATTTTACTCTGGATAGTGCCGGGAATGTACAGCTTTGCAGAACGCAACTGTGTCCACACAACTTTTTCAAGCAAGATGGGGCGGCACCACTCGTCCTTCGCCAGGTGAAGATTTGCTTAGAGAACCCTTCGGTAACGACCGCATCATCTGTACACAATTTCAAGATGTGTGGCCTTCCACATTCCCCGAACTAAATCCATACGACTTCTGGTTGTGGTTATATCTGAAAGATAGTAGCTATCAGGTATGTCTCTGGACTCTTCCTTATCTGAAGGATAGCATACAATGACATATCGCTCTGATTACACTGTATACGGTGTGAGCAACTGTCGACCATGCCGTGTTACGGATGCTGCATTTTGCTGTCGAGAGACCATACAGAACACATGTTGGAATTTGCGATCGTATGCTAAGAAACGTGCCACAACCACCGTTATCATGGCTTTGATCGTTGAGCCTCATTTCTTTCACACACAACACATTCTGACTGTTTACAGTGCCATATTTTCCCCTGGTGGCAGAAACTGGAACTATTATTTTTTCTAGCTGCTGGTAAACCTTTTGGGATGTGAGGTGGTCCAAGAAACTCTTCTGTTCCTGACGTTTCGTCCAGGACTGCACTGGACATCCTCAGAGGCGCTCCTCCGGCGGTCCATGCCGACTGACCGATCGGACGTCCGAGAGCGACATAAATACTGTAGGAAAGGGGGCGTGGTCAAAATAACACCTGATGAGCAGAGATAATCCTTGTCAGCGTTAAAACTTAACAATGGATTGTCGTCTTTTCAAAGATAAAACCGTCTAGTGATTCTGCAGAGTTATTGTCCATATGTCGCTAAGTTTCCCTGCCTCCACTTTCCTATTAAAATTATCCTGATACTTACAAATTTCAATGGCTTCTTTACATAGTCGTCGATAACAATTTACGTTGTAGATAAAATTTCTGCTTCAGAAAACTTCACTTCGTGGTTTCCTTACTGAATAGTACGCTCTGCTACAGCAGATTTCTCTATTTTTCCTAGTCAGCTAAGACTTTTGTGCTCCTTTAGCCGCCTATTTACGCTACTATTGGCAGTTCCTATATGAACTTTATCACACGTACACGGAATTTTGTATACATCACATGTCGACAGAGGAGGGCATTTATCCTTCACAGATCGGAGTACTTGACTTATTTGCTTTGTTGGTCTAAACGTTGTTTGCAGATAACACTGTCGTTTATCGACTAATAAACTCATAAGAACATCAAAACAAATTGCAAAACATTTATAAAAGATATCATTATGACAGGGTCAGTACAGGCACACATACAACTAGTGTTAATCGCTGTTGTAGTGTAGTGCAATGGTTAATGTATAACCATGACATGCGAAAGCTCGTAGGTTCGAATCTCGTCAAAAGTAGCGAAGTTTTCTGTTTTCAAACCCAAGCAAAGGAGTTAGATAATTATTTTTATTCAGTTAATTGGTTCAAATGTATTTTTATATGAAATTCCTTGCCACGTCATTTTCATTATTGTATTGATTTTGTTATTTGCCCTTGCCCTTACTTTTCTTTCAATTATTCTTTTTTCGTCTGTAATCTGTCTGTGTCGCCTATAATCCATAAGCAAGTACCAACCAGGACTGGTCATCCGTGGGTAACGCAGCAGCTCGTGTAGCCAGTGTGAGGATAGTTTCAGGTAATAAATGATAGCGAAAAATAACAGTTTGCTTTTAGCTCCGAAATTGAATTTTTTCTGCCTTGAGTTTGCTCGTAGAGGTTAGCTTTAATCGCCGTGAGCAAATCGATTGTGATTATAGTTCTGCCACAGACACATTGCATATCACGAGGTTGTGGTTACCTTAGCACATGAGCTTAAATTCAGAGCTACGAAGCGGATCGTCTGTCGCAGTTCAGTCATTGGTCACTTAAAATCAACTGTCGATAGAGGATCTCGCATTTCCGCTATACCTCGCGGCGGGCGCTTCCGACATTACCCCGCGTTACACATTTAACAGCATTTGTGAAGTGACCTGCCGTGTTTGTGTGCCGCCTGTAACCGAGCGGTAGCTGGCAGCGGATGTGGCAACACTGTAGGGCGAGTGACAGACGTCAACTATCAGACAATTTTAATCGGACTATAGTTCTCACAGTCATCCACGTGAATGGTCCTGTATTATAAATGATGGTTCCTGAGTATAAAGGCTCCCCCCGTCAGTAGGATTTAACAAGTTTGTAATTGTCTCTAAATAACCTCTGACCTTTTGCGTAGAGTTTCAGCTTCAGGCCATATTATCTCTACATTGCAAGATGCGTCAGTGATCACAGTAATTACGATGTTATCTTGCGTTCAAGTTTAAGCTTGAATCTTTCATTGAACCTGTTCTTGGAAACTAGGCAATAACATTTCGTATGTTTTGCGTGAATTACATTGACGTAAAAAATGTTCAATCAATTACGGTATTTTACTTGTAGTCGCTCTCCCAGAGACAACAAAAGTCCCGTGGTTTGTGGTAAAGACCGCTATGCCGTCATCCCGCCTATATATGACGAACGAAAGTGTTTGCTAACGACCACCAAGCACGATCGAGAGTTGGGCAGTTTCCAAATATTTTCAGCTGAAGTCGGTATCTTCCGTCACATGACCGAACAAAAAATGTTCTGGCGTTATCATGATGTGAAGTAACATGTTTACAAAGAGTACTGGTTGCTTCGAAGCACCTCCAAGCAGATTATGCTCCTCTCCACATTTCAAATACACTCGGAGAAATTCTTTTCAAATGTACCTCTCATTTTCAGAATGCTTTGCACCAACACAAGCGTTTGATATTGTAGTACAGTACCCGTCTTATACCAAGAGAGATGATAACATAAAATGTGTAGAAATGCCAACACGAGTGTGGCCTGCCAGAGCAAATTCACTGATAGTTCTCTTAATCATGATCAGTTTATCTGTTTAAAGCAGGTAGTGAATAGCCAGTAGAGCATGTGACGTGTCAATGAGTGGCGTAGCTAGGATACGGGACGTACCAGAATGAAAATACAAAACTACGGGAGGTCTTAACTACTGATCAGTGCGAGACAAACTTATCCACCGTGTGGTCTGTTTTAAATGGTTGTACAGACTGAACTGTGTGATGTACGAGGGTCACTCCAAATGAAATGCACACTATTTTTTTAAAAAAATCCATCTTTTATTCTACATGTTTCAGTTTTTTACAGTGTGCAGATACATCCTTTAGGAACAATATTTTCATTTCTCCACATAATTTCCATGCCTCTCAACTGGCCTTACGCCATCTTGGAACCAGCGCCTGTATACCCGCACCGTAAAATTCTGGAGCAACCTGTCAGCGTGCACAAGGGAGCCATCATCTTCAAACCTTGTTCCACGAAGAGATGATAGTCACATGGAGTCAGGTCTGGACTGTAAGGCGGGTGTTTCAGTGTTTTTTTTTTTTTGTTGGTTTTCTTGTTTCTTTGTGAGCCATTGTCAACATCCTGGGAACCTACTTGGCACAAAGCTTTTTTAACGCCAACACTTTCAGTATTCTGCAAACACTTCCTTCCCCTATCCCAACGTAGCGAGACAATTCGTTCACTGTGGTGCGTCTGTCAGTAGTCACCAATTCGTTAACTCTCTGCACAGTGTCTGGAGTGTGTGCAGTACGAGGCCGGCCGCTGTGAGGACAATCCTCAATATTGCCGTGCCCGCTTTCATCGCGTAACCTGCTTGCCCACCGACTAACTGTACTGCGATCGACAGCAGCATCTCCATACACCTTTTTCAACCTCTTGTGGGTGTTTGCCACTGTCTCGTTTTCACAGCACAGGAATTCTACGACAGCACGTTGCTTCTGACGAACGTCAAGTGTAGCAGCCATCTTGAAGACATGCTGTGACGGCACCACTCACGGGAAGATGTTGAACTAAGTTTGAAAACAAGCGGGAAGGATGTATCTACACACTGTAAAACTTTCACACATGCAGAATGAAAACTGTATTTTTACAAAAATAGTGTGCAAAAATAGTGGAGTGACCCTCGTAAAACCTATTTTTAAGTAGATATTCATTTAGTAGGTTGGAGAAGATGTACATCTACATCATACTCCGTAAGCCACCTAATGGTGTGTGGCGGAGTGTACTTTTTGTACCACTAACTTAGCCCTCCAACCCTGTTCCACTAACGGACGGCGCGCGGGAAGAATGATTGTCGGCAAGCCTCTCTATGGTTCTAATTTCTCGAATTTTCTCCTCATGGCCATTACGAGAGATGTTTGTGGGAGGAAGTAATAAGTTGTCCGACTCTTCCTGGAAAGTGCTCTCTCGACATTTCAATAGCAAATCTGTCCGTGATGCGCAAGGCCTCTCTTGTAACGTATGCCTTTAGAGATTGTCGAGCATTTCTGTAAAGTTCTCGAGCCGACTAAACGATCCCGTGACGAAACATGCCGCTCTTCGTAGGATCTTCTCTATTTCCTCTTCTGTCCTACCTGCTAAGGATCCCAGATAGATGAACAATACTCAAGAATCGCTCGAACTAGCGCCTTGTAGGCCACTTTCTTCGTGGATGAGTTACGTTTCATTCTTCCTATGAATCTGAGTCTAGTATCTGTTTTTCCCACTGTTGGTTTTATGTGGTCACTCCACTTTAGGTCGCTCTGGTTAGTTACTCCTAGATATACACTCCTGGAAATGGAAAGAAAAGAACACATTGACACCGGTGTGTCAGACCCTCCATACTTGCTCCGGACACTGCGAGAGGGCTGTACAAGCAATGATCACACGCACGGCACAGCGGACACACCAGGAACCGCGGTGTTGGCCGTCGAATGGCGCTAGCTGCGCAGCATTTGTGCACCGCCGCCGTCAGTGTCAGCCAGTTTGCCGTGGCATACGGAGCTCCATCGCAGTCTTTAACACTGGTAGCATGCCGCGACAGCGTGGACGTGAACCGTATGTGCAGTTGACGGACTTTGAGCGAGGGCGTATAGTGGGCACGCGGGAGGCCGGGTGGACGTACCGCCGAATTGCTCAACACGTGGGGCGTGAGGTCTCCACAGTACATCGATGTTGTCGCCAGTGGTCGGCGGAAGGTGCACGTGCCCGTCGACCTGGGACCGGACCGCAGCGACGCACGGATGCACGCCAAGACCGTAGGATCCTACGCAGTGCCGTAGGGGACCGCACCGCCACTTCCCAGCAAATTAGGGACACTGTTGCTCCTGGGGTATCGGCGAGGACCATTCGCAACCGTCTCAATGAAGCTGGGCTACGGTCCCGCACACCGTTAGGCCGTCTTCCGCTCACGCCCCAACATCGTGCAGCCCGCCTCCAGTGGTGTCGCGACAGGCGTGAATGGAGGGACGAATGGAGACGTGTCGTCTTCAGCGATGAGAGTCGCTTCTGCCTTGGTGCCAATGATGGTCGTATGCGTGTTTGGCGCCGTGCAGGTGAGCGCCACAATCAGGACTGCATACGACCGAGGCACACAGGGCCAACACACGGCATCATGGTGTGGGGAGCGATCTCCTACACTGGCCGTACACCACTGGTGATCGTCGAGGGGACACTGAATAGTGCACGGTACATCCAAACCGTCATCGAACCCATCGTTCTACCATTCCTAGACCGGCAAGGGAACTTGCTGTTCCAACAGGACAATGCACGTCCGCATGTATCCCGTGCCACCCAACGTGCTCTAGAAGGTGTAAGTCAACTACCCTGGCCAGCAAGATCTCCGGATCTGTCCCCCACTGAGCATGTTTGGGACTGGATGAAGCGTCGTCTCACGCGGTCTGCACGTCCAGCACGAACGCTGGTCCAACTGAGGCGCCAGGTGGAAATGGCATGGCAAGCCGTTCCACAGGACTACATCCAGCATCTCTACGATCGTCTCCATGGGAGAATAGCAGCCTGCATTGCTGCGAAAGGTGGATATACACTGTACTAGTGCCGACATTGTGCATGCTCTGTTGCCTGTGTCTATGTGCCTGTGGTTCTGTCAGTGTGATCATGTGATGTATCTGACCCCAGGAATGTGTCAATAAAGTTTCCCCTTCCTGGGACAATGAATTCACGGTGTTCTTATTTCAATTTCCAGGAGTGTATTATGGCAGATACTGTTTCCAGCTGTTTGTCATCAATAGTGTAGCTATACAGTAGTAGATTTCTTTTCTTACGAACGAGCAATGTGTTACATTTATTTACATTAAGTGTTAACTGCCAGAGCCTGTACCATTCATCAATTATCTGGAGATCATTCTGCAAATCGTTACCTTCTTCTGGCGTTGCTACTTTGGTATAGCCAACCACATCATCTGCGATCAGCGGTAGAGAACATCAGACGCTTAGAGAGCATCCGACGCTTTCTCCGGAAATTACCTTTACATCTGTCGATTTTGATTGAGCTACATGTTGAGTTCTGTCTGCAAGGAAGTGTTGAATCCAGTCGCAAATCTGCTCCGATGCTCGATAAGCTCGTATTTTTTTTCACTAAACGGCAATGCGGGACGATATAAAATCCCTTCCTGAAGCCAAGGAATACAGTATCAACCTGAGCGCCGTTGTCCACCCGCTGTGGATGTCATGCAGGAACAGAGCGAGCTGAGTTTCGCAGGATCTCTGCGGAACACATGTTGATTTTTATAGAGGAGATTTTCCTTCTCCAAGACCGTCATAATTCTTGAGCATAAAAAACGTTCCGTAATTCTACAACAGTCTGACTACAACGTATAGGTCTATGATTGTGTGCATCTGTCCTACGGCCCTTCTTAAAAACGGGAATGACCTGCGCTTTCTTCCAGTCGCTAGGTACTCTTCGTTGCTCAAGCGATCTACGATAAATAACTGCTAGAAGGAGAGCAAGTTCTTTCGCATATTCTTTGTAGAATTTTGTAAGTTTCTCACCTGGTCCTGATGCCTTTTCGCTACTATAAACGATTGTAGTTGTTTTTACATCCCGCTATCGGTTGTCTCGGTTTCTGCCATTTCGACGTTCGTACGACGATTCAAAGGCGGTAACAAGTTGCAGTCTTCCGCGGTGAAACAATTTCGATAGACCGATTCAGTATTTCGGCTTTATCTCTGTCATCTTCCGTTTCTGTGCCTTATTGTCACTTAGTGAGTGATAGATGATTTTGACCCACTTACTGATTTTACATGGGACCACAACCTCTTAGGGTTTTTGTTCAGATCGACTGACAATGTTTTACTTCCAAAGTCTATGAACGCTTCTCTCATTGACCCGTCTCTAATGACCTCGTTGTCGACGGGACGTTAAACACTAATATCCTCCTCCTCCTCCTCCTCCTCCTCCTCCTCTCATTGATCTCCTTACGCTCATTTTCGCTTCGTTCAGCTTCTGTTTGTTAACTAGATTTTCACTTCTCTTGAATCTGAGATGAAGTTCTCTTTGTTTGCCTATCAGTTTTCTAACACGACTGTTAAACTATGGTGGGTCTTTCCTATCCTTTAAGACCTTACTCAGAACTTACTTGTCTAGGGCATACTGCACGATTCCTTTGAAGTTTTTCCATTCCTTTTCCACGTCTTCGTCATCATCACCGAATATTTGTTGCTGATTGCTCAGATAATCTGAAATTTGTATCCTGTCACTCTTGCTAAGAAAAAATATCTTCCTATCTTTCTTAACATTCTTTGTCAGACGCATTGTCATATACGCTATCACAGCATTATGATCACTGATACTATACTCAACGTTCACTGATTAGGGAGGCCATCTTACGTCTTCTAAGGCATCAATTAGGCGACACAGCACTTCGGTCACAGCATTAACTTTTGTTCTGCATACTTACAATTTCATCTCCAAGGGATAAACAACCATTTTTCGTTTGGGACACACCAAAATACGTTTAAAACTTACACGACTCTCCTAGATGTGACTTTTTCTCGATGCAAAAAAGCAAACATATAAAGTAGATACAACACATTTTTGCTGTGGAACGGCTATGAGATGGAAATTTACTCTTGAATAGGAGTACATGACTTTAAATATAAAGCATGCAATAAAAGAAACTTATAATTCTGAAGCAGGAACATAAAAAATAGTAAACACATAAAGTAGACAGAATACATATTTTGTTATTTTGGGATGTCTATGAGATACAATTCTCACAAAACAACTATGTAAGGCTTTCGAATAGAAACATACGAACATAAAAGAAACTTAAGATTCTTAAGCAGATACGTAAAAAACAAACATTAACAACAGAAATACAAAAAGACATGAAACTTTAAAATGGTGAGATACTTGTCCCTAGCGATTTTCGTAAAGCAGATCTATGCGTTAACAACTCTTCACAGGTGCACTCGCAGCTCGCCGTCCACATCAAGAACACGATACCCATAGTCACATTTTATATTCTTCAGTGCAGAAAATCCAGACTCGCACAAGTAGGACGTTGAGAAGGACAGTAAAAGAGATATTACTTTAGTCCTGATATCTGGTTATTCACTTTTCATTAAGATCCAAAAAGCATCGGGAGTATTTCCTTTAAATTTCGATCTCAAGACTGTATTCGGTGACATTTCGATAAGCTATTTTCGGAGCTGTTTAATTCTGCTTTGGATAAGATTTTTTCGTCAGGTGCGATAAGCCACTTTCAACCAGTAGACGAGATCGAGGGATAGTATTTGGATGACATTTTGTCTAACTCAGATAGCTACCCTTTTATGACTTTCTTTGTCTGATTGTTTTCTTCTGTATTCAACCCACTTGATGCGGTAGCCGCAGCTGGAAAAAACAATTAGATTGTTATCTACTTTGGCGGAGATTCCAAGGGCGAGCTTTTTTGAAAATACGCTCATTTTATCGTTTGATGATATAATCGTTCCATTCCGTCCGTGCATACTCGAGTTCAAAGCATTAAGTTTGTTAAAAATCTCGAAAAGGTACTCCAGCTGAGCATATCAAATGAGGTTTTCCAGGCATTCATAGTAATCAAAATTATTATTATCACAAGCTTAGCGTCCGCTGCTTCGCTCGCTTAGACTGTATGGCGTGCAAAGTTTTTTTTTATTTAATCGAATTTTATGTCCTTCACAAATTGCAACACTTCCTAAGCTTTTCACGCTAATTAAGGACATTTAAGCATGGTCTTCTCGGTATGTACTTCTTACCACAAAGCGATTCTGGTAGCTGGGGTTCAAAGATATTGTTAATCGCGTCTTTTGCGTAATTGCGGAGATACTTCAATTGCAACTTTCATCCCCCAATAAATATTTCTTTATATCTAACAGAGGAGCGAAATAACCATTTTCAAAAATATAGCTTTAAATTTTTTTATTGTAACAAAATATTTCCTTACCAATTTTCGTCCCCCATTGCACTCCCTTGGGAGTTGAATTTCCAGATACATTGAAGCATGTATTTTTTTAACCGAGAAGTCAGATACCAGTTGTCATACATGTAACCTTAAAATCCCTTAGTAATTATTTATTTTCAAAAAAACTTTCACCCACTCTTTTACTTCCTTAGTGGTTGAATATCCAAGAACGGTGAAACACGTATTTTTTTATTTTCTGACTGAGAAACCAAATACCACTTTTCATAGTTCTAACTTCAAATCGCCTTAATAGAGACATACTTTAAACACGCCTTTCATTCCCCATTTCAGCCCCTTTGCAGTGGAATTTCGGACAATCCCTTCTTAAACTACGCCTACAGTGTAAGATCCACACCCTTAAAACTTCAGGTTTCTATCATTAGTGATCTGGGCCCGATTTTTTGCGGTTTTAGAGGACGAGTTTTTAAACAGTTGATCATTGAAACAACAGTTTGAATGACGTCACCCAAACGATTTGCATGCATAGTCTTTACAATGAAAGCCTCTATGTAAAAAGCAATAAGTATTTATTTCTGATGGGTTTCTATTCCGCAAAAAAGAAACTCTTTTATATTTCCTGTCATTGCAGCAACGCCATCGATACATATAGAAATGCAATCCGTCCACTTGAGTCCGTTATCTTGAAAGAAACTTGGGACGGCAGCAATTGTAACAGCTTTGGGGGTTGGTGTTTCCAGTTCTCGACAAAACAGGTGTTGTTCAATAATGTCTGATCAGAAAAAAATCTAACAAAAGATAACAACTGAGCTTTTCTAAAAATTTCAGTGCTTTAATGTAACTAAAATGCAAACTGCATGTTTGTTAGGTTTTTATAACATTGCTTTGAATATCAACTTACATGACGACAATGCGCCGATGTACAGTATCATTTGACAGGTGTACTTTTGAAATCTGTTCGACTGCTCCCGCTCCCAACTTAGTAGCAACAGTTTCTTTATACGCCAGTAACATAAGCTCTTCGACGATGTTACTGGCTTTCTGTTTTTTGGCAACCATTTCAGGAAGTCTGAATGATGCCAAAATGGCTTTAGCTAAGAGTTTTATTCGTTTTTCCATCATGACAGAAGATGCTTGAATGGAAGCATACAGATGTTGAAAATGCCTTCGCGGTAGATGACGAAAACGCCGCATTTTTTTTTCTCTCTCTTTCGAATGTAGAAGAGCTGTCGACATCCAAGATTTTATTTTGCCTTATTATGAATCGGTCCACGAAGAAAAGAGCGCACTAGCAACTAGCAAACGCACGAAACTACTGAAACTAGTATAAAATGGTACCGGTCAGTGAAATACGTGAAATGAAAGAGGAATGATCCAAAACTTTCACTTGCTGCAATCAATGATACCTCCCTTTAAATGTGGATAAAGGCGACATAATGTCTATAACAAAGAGAAAAACTCGATGTAATCCAATCATAAGATGAATGATGAACATCGTGGGCACGTCAAGCTCTATTAATGAAGGGATAATACTACGAAAATTGGAAGAATATGTAGAATGAGTGTTAGGGAAGGCGGATGGAAGTTTTTGATTTGCTGGATGCTTCTGGAAAAATGCAGTGCGTCTGTAAGGGAAATCGCATGCAAGGCCCTAGTGCGAGTAATTCTAGAATACTATACGAGCGTTTAGAGCCCTTATTAAGAAAGCATGACAAATTCAGCAACTCGCTACTGGGTTCGTAGTACGTCGGCGTAACGTACACTTAAAGTGTAACAGAGATACACGGGGAGCCTACGTGGAAGAATGGCGACGCAATTCTCCGTAAATTTAGAGAACCTGTATTCAAGGTAGGGTCTGCTGCCACCACAGACTTCCTCGTGCAGGGATCATGAGAATAAGATAAGAGAGATCAGTGTGCGCACAGAGACATGTGGACACCCCTTTTTGTCTCGTTCAATACGCGAATGGACTAGGACAGAAACCGCTGTTTTCTTGGTATGCATTATCCTCCACCATGCACGGCGCCGTAATCTGTGGAGTATGTGTCTAGATTTGTTGAGCTGGATGTACTGATTCGTTGGCCACCCACAAAGAGACAGAAGTGGCCTTCACCACAGAGCAGCATGAATTCTGAGAGCGCATCCGTCAAGAATTAGTTGTAGGCGACATCGTTGCAAAGCTTCCGCAAGCTGAGATTCACGTCACAGCGGCGTACACTCGTGTGTAGAGCTTAAGGAAGAAAGTTACTTTCGCATGATGTGCCACTGTCAAGCACCATACATCTCGATGAAACTCGGACCATACATAGAACGAACTGCTACAATACAGCAGAGAAGGTAACTGAAAGAAATGGGCGGTGAGACGAAGTGAAAAGACACATATATTCAAAGACATTACACTTAAGTCGCCGCGATGCATGATGGTCCCCTGGACATTACAAAAGGCGGGACATGGTTATTTAGGGTGCGTGATCACCACTGACAACAACGTTTGGTCTGCATCGTGCTCCCATGCTGGCCATAGGGTAGGTAAGGAGTTCTTGAGACAGGAGCTCCATTCCTGCATCAGCGTGGTTGACGACTGCTGGAAGATCGTACAGGTGAACGCGCTGCACTACGTCTGCAAAAGCGTCCCACGCCCCCTCGATACGATTTAAGTCGAGAGGGCGGGCAGACCAGTCCATTCGCCGAATATTCTCTCGTTCCAACAGCTCCTCCAAATACGCTGCTCGATGCGACTGTCCTTTTTTATCCATAAGAATTAAGTCAGAGTCGAATGCACCACAGGAAAGACGCGCATGTCGAAACAGTGCAGTGCCACAATATCGTTGACCAGTGAGTGTACCATGTTCAAAGATTTTGAGGTCGGTAAGTCTGTGGAATATTTTGCCTCCTCACGCTATCACATCGAGACCTACAAAACGACTACGTTTGACAGTGTTGTCCTAATCATCATCATTTCATCCCCATCAACGCGCAAGTCGCCGAAGTGGCGTCAAATCGAAAGACTTGCACGCGAACGGTCTGCCCCACGGGAGGACATAGTCACACGACATTTACATTTACGGCATTATCAGCTGCACTGTGACATCAGCAGAAACCAAAGTAGCCATTTGGATAGCCATCATCGACTCCCCACTTAGCTTAAGTGATCTGGAAATTATGCAGTCTGGTCCCACATCCACAAATTCACCATATTGGATTCTGTACTTACAACAAGCGACATGGCAGCCATGCAGCATGGCATCATTTGACCCTGTCTGCCAACTTCGATTTTGGATACTAACGTCACACAGGCTGGCCTCGTGTCTTGGATTTTACACTTACAGTAAGTGATCTGGCAATCAAGCTATCTGGTCTTGTATGCCCAGGTCCACTATCTTGAATTCTTGTATCGTGGAGACTGGCGTGAGGTCCACCATCTTCGATTTTATGCTTAGGACAACTGAGTTAGGTCCACCATCTTGGATTTTTTAAAATTTCCCTCCATTTTACACTTAGAACAACTGGGTTATTTTCAGTTTACCGCCACTTTTTTAACTCCTTACAATTTTATACATAGGACGTTTGGTCAGTGAGGTCATGGGAGTGGGGAGATGGAAATTTGGCAACAATGCATGATGTCATAGGGCGAGGAGCAGGGAGGGAAATCTGACAACAACGCAGAGTGGCCTCAGAATAGCGCCCCTAGGGGCTACTTGTTGCCATCTGCTGCTGTGGACCTCTGTTTCTTTACATTGTCGTCCATTACATGTTTCTATATCGCCTTGTGTGATTTATTCGTGGGTACCGGAAAACAAATCCAAAGATCGCTTCTTGTAATAATGGCAGTGATCTTGCCAATATGAAAAATGTGAAGTTGCTCCGTGTTTCTAAATTCAGATTAAACTGTAGTTTCCCCCATAAAAGGCTTTACTTTTAATTTTTGATGTGAATACATCTATTTGCTCGTCGGTAGAACTTTCTTGTGTGACAAAATACTTTCAGATTTGAATCGCTAATAACTACGATACTACTAATGCGTATACTGTATAATGATTGAGCCCGGAAGGGATAAATAATGTCTGTATCTGTTTGTCGCGCAGTACTTGTCCTGCCTCTGACGTCAACGTACAGTACAGGCGCATGCGCGTAATTGCACGAATTAGCTTTGTGTAGAGCTATATACTGATGCAGCTCGGAAAAGGTTTTAGCTAGAACATTGATTCACATGTCACTGCCAAGAGCGCTACTAGGAACGAAAACGAGACAATTAAAATATTCGCCGGAATATAAGTAAAAAGCGGTGTTACATTGAAGTTCACAAAACAACGAAAGATGTATTTCATTTGACTCGTAAATATGCTCGGAACTGCATAAAACGAAACTCGGAGGAACGCTGGTGTCGAAAGGAATCGAAAAAACCTAAAAGTCCTGTTCCCAGCGAATGTGAGTGCTACAGCGGTGTCGAAAAGAAAATGAAGACAAAGCGCAAACTGATTACGCCCATTGCCCTGAAGTGGCCAGCGACAGACCAAACCTCTGATTTTTCTATTGTGTAACCCTAATACAACTCTATGAAAGCGTTGAACTGAAGACACTGATAGTTAAATTACATAGTAATAAGAAACACTTGTTATGATCCCGACGTTTTCACGAAAAATCTACGATGTGGACTCGAACCATGCACACAGAAATTTTTTATTCAGTGTCATAGTCTGTCTACGTAATATAAGCGCGCAGGTATATCAGGGGACGCCCATTAGCTATGTGAGAGGTTTTCCTTAAACAGTGTCTTTAACGTGTGATTAAAAACACTAACTTGAAACATGGAAATCCTGAATAGTGTTACGACGGACGGACCGACAGAAACAGACGGACAAAAAGGCTCCAGGGAAATAGTATTAATCGTTCTGACCGATCCCTGAAAAACTAACCTTTTATCGACACATTATACACTCCTGGAAATGGAAAAAAGTACACATTGACACCGGTGTGTCAGACCCTCCATACTTGCTCCGGACACTGCGAGAGGGCTGTACAAGCAATGATCACACGCACGGCACAGCGGACACACCAGGAACCGCGGTGTTGGCCGTCGAATGGCGCTAGCTGCGCAGCATTTGTGCACCGCCGCCGTCAGTGTCAGCCAGTTTGCCGTGGCATACGGAGCTCCATCGCAGTCTTTAACTCTGGTAGCATGCCGCGACAGCGTGGACGTGAACCGTATGTGCAGTTGACGGACTTTGAGCGAGGGCGTATAGTGGGCATGCGGGAGGCCGGGTGGACGTACCGCCGAATTGCTCAACACGTGGGGCGTGAGGTCTCCACAGTACATCGATGTTGTCGCCAGTGGTCGGCGGAAGGTGCACGTGCCCGTCGACCTGGGACCGGACCGCAGCGACGCACGGATGCACGCCAAGACCGCAGGATCCTACGCAGTGCCATAGGGGACCGCACCGCCACTTCCCAGCAAATTAGGGACACTGTTGCTCCTGGGGTATCGGCGAGGACCATTCGCAACCGTCTCCATGAAGCTGGGCTACGGTCCCGCACACCGTTAGGCCGTCTTCCGCTCACGCCCCAACATCGTGCAGCCCGCCTCCAGTGGTGTCGCGACAGGCGTGAATGGAGGGACGAATGGAGACGTGTCGTCTTCAGCGATGAGAGTCGCTTCTGCCTTGGTGCCAATGATGGTCGTATGCGTGTTTGGCGCCGTGCAGGTGAGCGCCACAATCAGGACTGCATACGACCGAGGCACACAGGGCCAACACCCGGCATCATGGTGTGGGGAGCGATCTCCTACACTGGCCGTGCACCACTGGTGATCGTCGAGGGCCACTGAATAGTGCACGGTACATCCAAACCGTCATCGAACCCATCGTTCTACCATTCCTAGACCAGCAAGGGAACTTGCTGTTCCAACAGGACAATGCACGTCCGCATGTATCCCGTGCCACCCAACGTGCTCTAGAAGGTGTAAGTCAACTACCCTGGCCAGCAAGATCTCCGGATCTGTTCCCCATTGAGCATGTTTGGGACTGGATGAAGCGTCGTCTCACGCGGTCTGCACGTCCAGCACGAACGCTGGTCCAACTGAGGCGCCAGGTGGAAATGGCATGGCAAGCCGTTCCACAGGACTACATCCAGCATCTCTACGATCGTCTCCATGGGAGAATAGCAGCCTGCATTGCTGCGAAAGGTGGATATACACTGTACTAGTGCCGACATTGTGCATGCTCTGTTGCCTGTGTCTATGTGCCTGTAGTTCTGTCAGTGTGATCATGTGATGTATCTGACCCCAGGAATGTGTCAATAAAGTTTCCCCTTCCTGGGACAATGAATTCACGGTGTTCTTATTTCAATTTCCAGGAGTGTATGTACATTTAATGTCACTAAATCTTCACTTACTCTGCGAATGAAAGACAACATTGTTACACCTTCCTTTGTACTGTACGATTACGTAGCTTTTCAATCTCTTGACCACTAAGAGAATTCTTCTCTGTGAACTTCGCCTTAGCTTCTTTCCAGAAACGATCAACTTCTTGCTAGCACACATGTTTCGACTCGTCGGCATATAGCTTAACAGAATACCACGACTAACCCATTGACACGCAGTGACTTCGATCGGCGCGGCAGAGAACTCTCCAAATGAAATCTAACACTTGCAAAGCACTTGTTTCAAATCGGGGAATCCCGGGCATGCACGCTTGATGTAAGCACTTAGTTCCGTTTAGAGATGCCATAAAGATTGGTTTCCCTACTCTGTAAGACCCCCTCCGAGTTACTTTTTGTTTTATAGTTGATTATTATACAGAAACGCCAAAGAAACTGGTATGCGTATTCATATACAGAGATATGTAAACGGTCACAATATGGCGCTGCGGGTGGCAAACCTGTAAAAGACAACGAATGTCTGGTGCAGTTATTAGGTCGGTTACTGCTGCAACAATGGCAGGTTATCAAGAGTTTGAACGTGGTGTTATAGTCGGCGTAGGAGCGATGGGACACAGCATCTCCGAGGTAGCGATGAAGTGGGGACTTTCCCGTACGATCATTTCACGAGTGTACTGTGAATATCAGGAATCCTGTAGAACATCAAATCTCCGACATCGCTGCGGTCGGAAAAAAATCCTGCAAGAATAGGACCAACGACGACTGAAGAGAATCATTCAACGTGACGGAAGTCCTTCCGCAAATTGCTGCAGATTTCAGGGCCATCAACAAGGGTCAGCGTGCGAACTATTCAACGAAACATCATCGATATGGGCTTTCGGAGCCGAAGGCCCACTCGTGTACCCTTGATGACTGCGCGACACAAAGCTTTACGTCCCCACTGGGCCCGTCAACACCGACTTTGGACTGTTGATGACTGGAAACATGTTGTCTGGCCGGACGAATCTCGTTTCAAATTTTATCGAGGGGATGGACGTGTACGAGTATGGAGACAACCTAATGAATCCGAGGACCCTGCTTGTCAGCAGCGGACTGTTCAAGCTGGTGGAGGCTCTGTAATGGTGTGGAGCGTGTGCGGGTGGAGTTACGTGGGGCCGCTGACATGGCTACATACGACTCTGACAGGTGACACACACGTAAGCATCCTGTCTGATCAACTGCATCCATTCATATCCATTGTGCATTCCGACGGACTTGGGCAATTCCAGCAGGACAATGTGACACCCACATGTCCACAATTGCTACAGAACGGCTCCAAGTACACTCTTCTGAGTTTAAACACTTCCGTTGACTACAAAACTCCTCAGACATGAAGATTATTTAGTACATCTGGGATGTCCTTGCAACGTGCTATTCAGAAGGGATCTCCACCCCTTCGTACTCTTACGGATTTATGGACAGCCGCCGGCCGGGGTTGCCGAGTGGTTCTAGGCGCTACAGTCTGTAACCGCGCGACCGCTACGGTCGCAGGTTCGAATCCTGCCTCGGGCATGGATGTGTGTGATGTCCTTAATTTAGTTCCGTTTAAGTAGTTCTAAGTTCTAGGCCACTGAGGACCTCAGAAGTTAAGTCCCATAGTGCTCAGAGCCATTTGAACCATTTATGGACAGCCCTCAGGATTCATGGTGTCAGTTCCGTCCAGCACTGCTTCAAACATTTGTGAAGTCCGTGCCATGTCGTGCTGCGGCACTCCTGCGTACTCGTAGGTGTACCAGTTCCTTTGGCTCTTCAATGTACTTGCTATAGATTGCCCGGTTGGCAAATTATGCATCGAACAGTCAAAAGTAGCCCGTTTTGGAGGATCTGGTATTTTTTTTTTTTTTGTAATTTAATTGAAAGCTTTGTTGCTTTGGTAAAAATAAAATTGGTTCTTTTTGTCGTGACAGAATAAATTACCATTAATCACACCAGATTTGTCGGAGAACAGCAGCAACATGTGTAATTGATCCAGCTTTAAGAAATTCTATTACCTTTAAGCGGAAAATTCGTGCAGTACTCTCCGACGTTAGAAAAGTCGTGGTGTTCCGTTCGGAGCAGGAGGCGGCTGTCTTTTCTCATTCGCGATATCGAAAATTACTAAAAAAAAGAACAGAAATTTTTTTTTCGGAGGAAGATCGCGCGGAGAAAACAGACGGAAGTTACATGAAAGAAACCTAAGGGACCAACTAATTGGATTTGTACGAACATATAAACGGAACTGAAAAAACTTGGAATAAATACTATAACGATGTCGTCACGACAGCCTCCTGTTCCGACAGAACACACGCTGGATCATAAGCTGCATAAATCTTTTAAACAGGATAGATTATCACAAGTATAAATAATGAAAATAAGGTTGAGAGATTTTCTTTGAAATTAAATAAACTTCAAGGCTTCAAGTATTATATTATGAAACGGAAACTTACATTAACATGGCCACCCATTGTGGCGGTGGAGCGAATTTTCATGATATACATTCTCGCTTGTTTGTGGCTACATATATTTTTTAATCACTTAAACTCTTAAAGTTACAATAAAATGATTATATCAGTATGGAGCACAATACTTTTGCGTCCGACTCGCAACACATTCACAGAACAGCTAGAGAGCGGCGCGGCTCCCTGCAGAAGTAAAAATTGGCAATTGTTATTTTGAAACATAAGTGCATAGTTTTTTTTTTACTGATCGATAGCAGCGTATAACAGTTTATAGCTATCGTGATATTCTGCGCTTTTCAGGAGCGCGGCAAAGATATCTGGTTACAACATTCATTGGTATATGTTAAAAGTTCGCACATACTGACGCGAATACAAAAAAAAACTTTTACATGTTAAAAATCGCAGTGATAAAGGCTGTAATGTCACAAGGACCAACGTACTCCTAAGGGACATGCAGCCGTAACTGAATTTCTGACTGCGAGCCTACAACGCATGACTTATCTATTCTCGCGCGCTATTCTATAATTCGATCCCTTCCAAAATATTTTAATACTAATGAAGAGTTTGGAATATATGAACACTTTTGTACGATATAGTTAATTTATTCCGTTCCAAATTCAAGTACCACGTCGCCAATTATTCAGAGAGCACTCACCCTAAATTACAGTCACTCATCTGTCATGAGCTGGTATGAGTTTACCATTGCCGTTCCTTACTTTTCAATCGCCATTTAATTATATAACAACTTCCCAAAATTAATCCTGAGCTTCAAAATTATTATTTTAACCAGGACCACTTTACTGACACACATAAGCGTCCTACTCGCGTGATGCCTGTGACGCGTCTCACTGTACAGTGGTTGTCAAACGTCTCTGCTCAAGAACCAATACTGACTTTGTGGAACAGCACGTGGGGCCTCATATGTACTGATCTCAATATTAATTTGTGATGTATATATAGTAAGTAATGAGCGCCCAACAGACTAGCTATAGTAAGAGCACTGCCCCCCCCCCCCCCCCCCCCACCTGTAGAGTATTCCAAAATGATGTTTACAAATTTGATCACATATATTTTAGAAATGGTGGTTGATAGAAAGGTGCGCTTTGCGGCATATTGTGTGCGACTTCCAGAGCACGCGAGATCTCTAAGCGATATTCCAATTCCTCCCATGTCCGGCCTAGCATGTCATTAACGTTGTGGTAGATCCTGTGCATCACGGTTGTTCATGCTCGGATGCCCAGAACTCGCCCTCTTCACGATCCTTCCGGATTCCTTGAACCTCGTGTATCACTCTCTGATGGTCGGATGTGATGGTAGTGAGCTTCTCTATCGCGTCCGAATGTACCGCTAGACCTGGTTGTCAGTACTGATCGTTATAAGCCGGTACCATTCGGAAAACTTCGCGTTGACCGTTTTTTGCCAACAACAGTGATCTAACAGTTGACATTATAGTTGTGTGCTTTAGTGCTGCTGGCTTTACTATGCATGCGAATGACCTTGATAACAGAATTTGTACTTATGTTTAAGGGAACTATTGAATATGAGACGCCATAGAAAAATTCGATCATCATCATCATCATCATTTAAGACTGATTATGCCTTTCAGCGTTCAGTCTGGAGCATAGCCCCCCTTATAAAATTCCTCCATGATCCCCTATTCAGTGCTAATATTGGTGCTTCTTCTGATGTTAAACCTATTACTTCAAAATCATTCTTAACCGAATCCACGTACCTTCTCCTTGGTCTGCCCCGACTCCTCCTACCCTCTACTGCTGAACCCATGAGTCTCTTGGGAAACCTTGCTTCTCCCATGCGTGTAACATGACCCCACCATCTAAGCCTGTTCGCCCTGACTGCTACATCTATAGAGTTCATTCCCAGTTTTTCTTTGATTTCCTCATTGTGGACACCCTCCTGCCATTGTTCCCATCTACTAGTACCTGCAATCATCCCAGCTACTTTCATATCCGTAAAAATTCGATACATGATTTAAATGCGAGTTTTCTTCTTCTCATTGCATTGTACTACAACAGTCTTCATTTATTTAATGATCCTGGCTACAAATAAGTATCGCAGTTGAAAATGACCGTCTCTGTAATGCGCATTCACGAATCATATGTTACTTCCATATCAAAGTTTGTGCCATATGAATACTTGATTCGAGCCGCACGCGGCTGCAGGCCGCAGTTTGACGACTACTGGTCTATAATCTTTCTACAGAAGTCCTTCAGGTTCATGCGTGATTACGGGAACGCGAACACACGGGACCTGTCCTACAGGCTTGTTCAGGCTAGACTGACTCACTCCTTCGCGCCAAACCATCTCCAGGCGCCAATATGTCCTTTCCAAACTATGGGGCCTCCCCCTCAGCGCTGCCGCTGCGCTTAGCAAGAAGGGTAAATTCGATCCGTCAACTACCGGATCGATATCTGTATCCTTACATATCGTGCTGCGCATGCACACAGAACACCTTCCTCTGACGGCAGACCACGAGGCACGACCATAGTGTATTATTCCACGGAATGAAAAGTGAGCATTTCATTAAGTCTTCTATTTAATCAAGAAAGGCAGTATTTTGTTGAAGTATAATTTTGTATTAAACAAGAAAACGTGTACGGCAGCACCAAAAACTCACTATTAAAGAAATAACTTTCCGTCGTTCCTTAATTGCTTTATACTGACGGCGATCTATTCCGTCTTTGTAACTAAATGAAAGGCAGTTTGTTTCGTTCCATGGGCGTTTCGCATCTTTTATTTGTGAAGCATCTTCAGTGGCCTGGAGTACATGTTTTTTTTATTTGTATAAAGATTACGATACACGTTAACTACAAATACGTTGCTACATTATATATTCTATTGTGTTTTAAGTGAGAGACAAGTTTTCCAGCACAAGTTTCGTGAGATTAAATTACCATTTGGTGTTAGTTACGATTTGTGATGTCATTTAATTCATGTGTGTCGTCCCAGATTTGTATTTAGCTGGTCTGTATACTCCAGAAGCCCGATTTTCGTCATTTTTTCGAACGCATTTATCTGAATAATTTACTACACTTTTCACTGTGTGTTGATTGTGTGGGTTTACAGTGTAGTGGTTCAAATGGCTCTGAGCACTATGGGACTCAACTTCTGAGGTCATCAGTCCCCTAGAACGTAGAACTACTTAAACCTAACTAACCTAAGGACGTCATACACATCCATGCCCGAGGCAGGATTCGAACCTGCGACCGTAGCGTTCGTGCGGTTCAGACTGAAGCGCCTAGTGTAGTGTTGCCAATATTGTAGCTGTGTGTCTTTTCTTTGTGGTGTGGTGTATATATGTTTGACATTTCCTTGTGTCTAATGTATGAGCATGTGTTAAACTTCTCTCTCTCTTCGCACGCATGCACGCACACACACACACACACACACACACACACACACACAGGGAGAGAGAGAGAGAGAGAGAGAGAGAGAATCCTTCGCAGTATATTACATCCACACACAACAACACACGCACGTACATAAAAGAACAAATATGAAACTCTATATAAACTCTACTCCACGAACAAAATACGGATGATGAGCACAGAGTGACAACAATTGGCAACACTACAAACTGTAAACACAAAGGCAAATCGCAGTGAAAAGTATAGTGAAGTATTCAAATAAATTTGTTGGAAGAAACGCCGAAAATCGGCAGTCTGGAGTCTGCAGATAAGCTGAATATAACTCCAGGACGACATACATGAATTAATAAAATCAGAAATCGTAAGTAACAACAAATGGTAATTTAATCTCACGTCACTTGTGCCGCAAAACTTGTTTGTCAGCTAAAAACAAGAGAATAACAAGAAAATACACAATGTTGTAACATATTTTAATTAATATACATTGTAGTTATTATATACGTAAAATAAACATGTGTTACAAGCCACTGAAGATGCTTCATAAGCGAAACAAGCGAACTACCTATGGCACAAAACAAACTTCCTTTTATTTAATAATCAAAATATCCAAGGGTGTACTGCCGGTCTACAGTGTCCAACGGACACTGTACACCGGCAGTACACCCGTGGATATTTTGATTATCAAATACGCCGGGAGAAACTCAAGAATTACTTCCTTTTATTTAGTTGCAAAGACGGAATACATTTCCATAAAAACAAACAACAGTAGCTACTTATTGAGTGCTATGCAAGACTCGTTACAGCTTCAGCTTTAAACTAATTTCGTTGCTGGATGAGTTACGGACGATTCCAAATTATGTAGGTAGAATTTCATCACCAACTGCCAAATCTGTTACTAGGTTTTCTGGAAATTGCAGAGTTTTTTTTTTCCTTTTTGCAAAGATTAGGCTGCTTATATGAGACTTTTCGATGACACATCTGCAGTGTGTTCGATAAAATCTCAAAGCGCTTTGTAACAAAATGTGCATTCGCAGTTCTGTCAACCAGTGCTCTGCGTTGTCTATTTAAGCCCGGCGGTCCGTTATTCTGAAGCTACAATCGCTGTGATGTTATCTCGTGACTTATTTTCTAAAGCTGTTGTGTTGGTAATGACTTAGTGTAGATTTTCTGCTTGTGTCTTCTCTTTACTGTCGTCGATGTACGTAACGTAAATCATTCACGTTTTCTATGCCCACTGCTAGCGTTAGTATGGCTTAATTTCTTTTATTTTCAAAAGTGTTTGTCTTATCTTCGCTGGATCAGTTGGCTGAAAATTTGTTATGCCTCTGCGACGAAAGAAAGACCACTGCAACAGCGTGACAAATGTGCCCGCTTCCTGGATACAATCTGTGGCGCGGGGCCAGCCCGTCTCTCTATCTTTATCTGAATCACTTTTATTTGTTGCGCCGCATATTTTCGTATTCAGTACCTCTGTTTTTCCTCAGCACAAGTTAGCCCTCTACACTAAAAAGTAAGCATCACGAAACGATGCGATTTCTTTAATACAGAAATGCAACACATCTTTTTACTTTTAAATAATGGAGTCCCTTTTATTTTCACAATCATCTTGAGCCCAAGGAAACTCGTAACGAAGCAACTGATAACGTCACCACACTCATATGAGACTAATTGAGTTCTGCCATAAATTCCGGCTATTAACAGCGAATACGCTGCCCAAAAATAGCAAGAGGTTTAATTGGAAAAGACCGGAAGATACTGGAAGACTCCAGCCGAATTGCATCATGATCAAACAGATATTCCGGAATGAGATATTGAATTATTAGTCGTACTCAGGAGCAGATACAGAATCGTATCACAAGTTAGTGATGATGAAGAGTAGGCTGAAGTTTAAGACACTCTTCCGGAAGAATCACTGTGGAAAGACGTGGAATACTGAAATACTGAGGAATGATGAGATGTGTTTGAAGTACACTATACCAGAAGCAAAAAAAGGTATCAGTAAAGAGGGTTCTAAAACGCATACCTTAACCCTCTATTGCATATCCATTTTTTAGGGAACCAATTTCAATGAAAAAATATCTTGTGCTAATGTCTGATACACAAAATACTAAGTAACAGGTTTAACATAGAAATTTTGATTTATTCAACATTTTAGTTTTGTTTCCTTGCGAAAATATTGATTAATTATTAATCGTTGAGTTGAAGAGCATGGAAACATAATCTGTCCTCTCACTAAAAACATTTTACGTGCCTTACAAATGTAATTAGATGTGGTCTCAGAGGCAAAAGTAACTCATTCTTTCGGCTGCTTTTGCTTGTGTTTACGTACACTCGACCTTCAGCAAAGATTACCGAATTTTAACTCTCTCTGTCTTCTTAATGGCGCTAAACAGTCTAGCTCGATGAAGCCAGACTGCCTGTGTTGCCAGACGGCAACATCCTGCTTGTACGAGTGGTTTCCTTGACACTGTACGTTAATTTACAGTCTGTTTCCAAATGGTAACAGTATGTAGTAGAGGGTTAAGAACTGTGAGCATTTCTTCATCTTCGACAGTGTGAAACAAATCTCTTCTACTGCAAGCTCTTTGCTTTCCATGTTTTGGGAGGGGGTAATATAGATCAAAGCAAGGGCGAAAAAAACAGTCAACATGGGATCAAAAGTGCTTACCTCGAGATCTATGAGCACTTGTCCACCAGATGAAATGTTTCACAGTAGCGAAGATGAACAACTGCTCATAGATCTCTTAAGGTATGCGCTTTAGAGACCATGTGTACTGGTCTTTTTTCTTGTTTTGGTCCGCACTACTAGCTCTCAAAATATAGAAAACAAAGAGCTTGCAGTAGATTTGTTTCACAGTATCAAAGATGAAGACCTTGTAGCTCTTAAGTCATGTTTTTTAGAAGCCTACTTATCGAGACTTTCTTGCTTGTGCTATCGTTCCTTTCAAATGTATGCATTTACGCTATTAATTTTGATACAGCCTGTAGATAATGCGATAATGAGCTCCACAGTAGCCAGTTAGTTCAAAAGAATGGATGCCTCTAAAAAGAAGGGCATTGTCAGAAGCTGCACATACAAACACACGCACAAGGAAGGTAACTACGAGGAAACATTGGGTAACAGAAGATATGTTTAACTGAACGATGAAAGATGGAAGTACAAAAATGTTCAAGGAAGTTGAGGAATACAGAAATATGTCACTTAGGTATGAAATAAATAGCAAATGTGAGGAAGTCAAGCCGAAATGGCTCCAAGAAAACTATGAAGAAATCGAAAAATAAATCGTGGTCGGAAGGATTAATTCAGCATATAGAATAGGCAAAGCGACTTTCTGTGACGTTAAAAGCATGGGCGTCAACATTAAGAACGCATTGGGAATTCCGCTCTTAAGTCCAGAGGAGAGTGGAAAGCGTACATTGTATGCCTCTACAAGGAAACGGCTTGTCTGGTGACGTGAATGAGAAAGAAATGAAAGTCTGTGTGGGAGACATACGGGATTCAGTATTAGAGCCAGAGTTTAATAGAGCTTTGGAAGTTTTGCAATCGAATAAGGCAGGAATTATACACAACATTACTTCCGAATTTCTGAAAGCATTGGGTGAACGTGGCAATCATGCGGCTATTCATGTTTGTGAGAAGTATCTGACTCTGGAGAATTATCGTCAGACTTTCGGAAAAACACCATCCGCACAATACCGATGGTAGCAACAGTGTGCGATTTGCAGGGGGGGATGGGAGGGATTTCCCCCCCTCTGCATCAGACCATCCCCTCCTCTGGTTTTAGTTTATGCATCCCAACCTGGGATGTTTATTTCCCAAGTAAAACTTTACATGTAATTTAAATTTGTGGAGCCGAACACTGAAAGTTATAAGTCTTACTATTAATACTATTAATGTTTCAGTTTTCTATCATCAGAATAAGTACAGCTTTTCACAAATGTGCCTCTACTTTTTGAATTCCCCTCGTACACCTGTATGTAGTTGACTTTGTAAATAAGCTTTACCTATAATGTACTTTTAAAGATAGTGCATACTCGTGAATAGTGAGTTTCGGCATTAACATCTATCCATAAATAGCTGTTTAACCATGCGTAACGCCACGGTCCAAGCTAGTAACATATATAATTCTACTAACCCCCTAAGACATCCCCCCCCCCCCCCCCCACTGGTAAAAGCACAAATCGTACCCTGGGTAGCAAGGGCAAATAAATGCGAGAACTATCACACAACCAGCTTAACGGCTCATACATCCAAGTTGCTGACAATCATAACATACGTAAGAACGGATAAGAAAGTAGAGGATCTGTGAAATGACGATCAGTTTGGCTTTCGGAAAGATAAGGGCGCCAGAGAAGCAGTTTTGACATCGTGAGTGTTAAGAGAAGCAAGACTTAAGAAAAAATCTAGACAGGGTCATAGCATTTGTCGATCTGGGAAAGCGTTCGGCAGTATAAACTGGTGCAAATATTCGAAATTCTGAGAAAATTAGGAGTAAGATATAGGAAAAGAGGAGTTATATACTGCATGTACAAGAACCAAGGAGGAACGATAAGAATGGGAGGACAAGAACGAATTGTTCGGATTAAAAATGGGGTAAGACAGTGAGAGGATCATGTATCTTTCCACATCGATATATTTGTTATATTTTGCGACATTTGTCGTAAGTTTAGCGGTTAGTTTCAACGCTATTATAGAGTATGTCATTGAGCGGCCGTGCTCGCTGACGTGTTTTCGATTATCAGTGCCGAGTTCTAACGGTCTTCAAGTTCAGTGTGAAGCGATTATTGTTGCATTGGGCCATACTGGACGTTGCTAAAACTGGAATTAGTTAAATTATCTGAAATGAGTAATAAACCGTAAAGTCTGCGATTCTCTAATAATTGTTCTCAATCGAATCCGTGGTCGTTGTCTCCTTCCCAAAATTACCAACTAAAGAAAATATATTATTAGGTCCTTGAAGTGGAGAGATGTAAGGCGGCATCGTCTAATACAAGATACCACCAAGACATTGTCTTATAACAGGGATTCAGTCTTTCGCCCCTGTTACTCAAACTATACATCAAAGAAGCAATGACTGAAATAAAAGAAAGTTTCCAGAGTGGGATTAACATTCAGGATGGAAGGATATCAATGACAAGATTCAATGATGACATTAATATCCTCAGTTGAAGTGAAGAAGAATTACAGGATGTGTGAATGGAATGAATATCGAATAAGTACAGAATACGGATTTAAAGTAAACCGAAGAAAGACGAAACCAATGAGGAGTAGCAGAAATGAGGTTAGCGGCATACTCTAACAACAAAATACGTGACAACGAAGTAGACGAAATTAAGAAATTCTGCTACGTTGAAAGCAAAATAACACGTTTCGGACAAAGCAAGGAGGACATAAAACGCAGACTAGCATGAGCAAAGATGGCATTCCTGTCCGAGAGAAGTTTCCTAGTATCAGATATTAGCCTTAATCTGAGTAACAGATGTCTGAAAATGTCCTTTTCGAGCGCAGCATTGTATGGCAATGAATCAAGGACTGTGGGAAAACTGAAAAAAGAGAATCGAAGCATCTGAGATGTGGTGCCATAGAAGGATGTTGAAAACTATGTGTACTGATAAGATAAAAGTTTCTCATATCCGAGGAGGTTTCGCCACCCAAAGTGTGTTCCACAGCCACGTAACACAGGGCACGCTGCGGGGGGGCACACTGCAGAGTTACACAGCAACGTACGTATGACAGAGACCATTGCTTAGGGTTGTTCCATTATACGAAGAGAGAAGTTAGGCGAGTACTTCCGTTTTGTAGGGGCTGTACAAACTGGCAGCAACGTCTAGAAGGCGTCAGCCCACGCTTGCTGCGCAGAATTTTAGAACAAGTTTTACGCTCGCTTACAGCGAAATGCGAAAGGCATGCAAAGATCGACGCTTTGTGCAAGGTCTGGCCGTTAATCCTTAATATGAACAAAAAACATGTACTGCAAATAAATAGGTGGAAAGAACAATTACATTATGACTGCGTGACTGGATCTTGGAGACCGAAAATCTCCTCCGTAGAATTCAACATGGAATCCACAAACGACCATCCTTATAACATCAAGCTAGCTCTGTTCGACCAGGTGACCCTAAAAGCGGTAGATATCGGCACCCAGGTTGATAAAGTGCCGTGGGGCTAGGGCCTCCCGTCGGGTAGACTGTTCGCCTGGTGCAAGTCTTTAGAGTTGACGTCACCGCGGCGACTTGCGTGTCGATGGGGATGAAATGATGACGATAAGGAGAACACAACACCCAGTACCTGAGCGGAGAAAATCTCCGATCCAGCCGGAAATCGAACCCGGGCCGTTAGGTATGACATTCCGTCTCACTGACCACCCAGCTACCAGGGGCGGACACCCAGGTTGCTGCCATGTGCCTTGACCTTCAGAAGGCGTTCGACACAGTTCCGCGATATCGCCTAATGAACCAAATAGAACTAGTCAACCTTTGTGACTGAATTCAAGAGTGCGTAGGCAACAAACAGAACACTGTCAATAATTCTTAGCAGAAAAAAGTCTTCAAATGCAAAAGTAACTTCGGGCATATCCTAAGGAAGTGTTACAGTACCATTACTGTTAACAATATATGTAAATGACTTTGTGGATAGCGACGGAGGCTGTTCACGGATGACGCTATTGTACATAGAAAAGTAGCAACGCTATAAAATTATAGCGAAATGCAGAAGACATGCAGAGGATCGACACTTGGTCCAAGATTTGGCAGTTAATCCTTAATATAAATAAACAAAATGTACTGCAAAGAAATTGGTGGAAAGATCCGTGCCGGCCGCTTTGGCCGAGCGGCTCAAGTCGCTTCAGTCCGGAACCGCGTTGCTGCTACGTTTGCAAATGGTTCAAATGGCTCTGAGCACTGTGGGACTTAACATCTGAGGTCATCAGTCCCCTAGAACTTAGAACTACTTAAACCTAACTAACCTAAGGACATCACACACATCCATGCCCGAGGCAGGATTCGAACCTTCGACCGTTGCGGTCGCGCGGTTCCAGACTGTAGCGCCTACAACCGCTCGGCCACCCGGCTGACTGCTACGTTTGGATGTTCGAATCCTGCCTCGGGCATGGATATGTGTCATGTCCTTAGGTTTAAGTAGTTCCAACTCTATGGGACTGATGACCTCAGATGTTAAGTCCCATAGTGCTCAGAGCCATTTGAACCATTTTTGAAAGATCCGTTACTTGATGATTGCCAAACAATCACCAAAACAGTAGCATGCATTAAATATCTGGGAGAATGCGTACTGGTCCATTTACAATGGAGTGTTCACACAAAGTTAATCGTAAGGGAAGCAGATACTCGACTTCGACTCATTAGAAGAATTCTCAGAAAGTGTAGTCCACTCGTCGCGAGGGATTAGCCGAGCGGTCTTAGGCGCTGCAGCCATGGACTGTGAGGCTGGTCCCGGCGGAGGTTCGAGTCCTCCCTCGGGCATGGCTATGTGTGTTTGTCCTTACGATAATTTAGGTTAAGTAGTGTGTAAGCTTAGGGACTGATGACCTTAGCAGTTAAGTCCCACAAGATTTCACACATATTATTATTATTATTGTAGTCCACTCACGAAGGAGATAGTTTACAAAACCATCCCTCGATCAATTCTCGAATATTGCTAGTCCATCTGGGTTTAAAAGATCCAAAGAAGAACGGCGTTGTGTTTCACGATGTAGTGTACTGCTAAAATCACATACTTTCCTACAGGAATCAATCAATATACAGGGTGATTTCGTGATGTTAAAAACTTTCAGGAATTATGGGGAAGAATAAATATATCAATTTGCGGTAAGACATCCAGATCTATAAACTACCGAGTTGAAAGTTAAAAGCTAAAAGCGTTATGATACCTCTGACAGTGGAATACATGTACCGGCACTGTTGTTGCCAAGACTATAGCGTAGGCAACTTTCTGAGGTGTTAGTATGGACCAAAACAAGAAAAAAATCTAGTTAACATTGGCTTTAAAATACATATCATAAGAGCTATTAGCACTCTTGATTTTCGATACTGTGAAGCACATTTCTTCTACTCAAGCTCTTTGGTTTCCATATTTTTGAAGGAGGTACTATGGACAACAACAAGAAAAAATATGTCCAGCAAATATTGACTCTAAAATGCATACCTTAAGAGTTATGAGCACTTTCCCACCTTCGCTACTGTAAAACACATTTCTTCTACTGAAGAATGCCCAAGCTCTTATGGTCTGCATTTTAGAACCCATATTTACGAAGATTTTTTTCTGGTATTTGCCCACACTATCTCCTCCAAAAATACGGAAACCAAAGAGTTTCCAGTAGCAGAGATGTGTTTCACAGTATCGAAAATGGACTAGTGCTCATAGCTCTGAAGGTATGCGCATTAGAGCCCATGTTTACGAGACTTTTCTTGTTTTCATCCACACTAAAACTTCTGAAAGTCGCCTACTGTACAAGCTTAGCAACAACAGTACCGGTACATGTATTCCACTGTCACAGATATCAAAACGATATCCGCTTATAACTTCCCCTTCGGTCGCTTCCAGATCAGGGTCCGTTATTTCATACTGATTCACTTACCATTCTCCACCATCCCTGAAAGTTTGTAACAGCATCACGGAATCACCCTGTATTGATTCCTCTCACGTATGTAAGATGACCATCAAAGAGATTAGAGCCCACGTCCTACCAATAATCGTTCATCCCGCACACCATTCGCGACTGGAACAAGAAATGGGAAAAGTGGCACCGGAATATAAAGTGCTCTCGGCCACTCACCGTAAGGTGGCTTGCGGTTATGATGTAAACATAGTGTCATTTTCGAGCCACGAGACAATGAATGTGGTTGAAGAACGGGATTTCGGAAGGCTGGCTGCCATTTCAGAGAATTTGTGGCTCAAGTATCGTGTCAGAAACCTTCAACACCGCCCTCCCCCTCCCCCACCAGTGTGACTGTAGGAGCAATCAACAATCGCTGTTGGAATAAAATTATGTCTTCCGTCTCTCTGGTACGGTCAGGTCTGTAAAAAGAAACGGTTTTCGAATTTTCATGCTTTTACCTAGCTAGGAAACGTGATCTATGATTGACTACTAATTGGACACAAAAGAACTGAGACTGCTTCCATTACTGAGGAACAATTTCTTGTTGTGTATTAGTGCTCGACAGTTCCTCAATCTCAGATAGTATTTTTATGCTATTCCAGGTTCCGTCAATATCGATCCAGTCAGTAGTAGTAGCAGAACAGTTAACTACTGACACATTCTTGTCACAAAATAAATGGGATTCATGCCATAAATTTGCGTTGTTGCCTAATATTGTCAGTTAGAGGCTGTCGTCTTCAAAGCAAGAACACTTTGAATCAACAATCATCTGCATTCATGCCTTTCACAGCTCGAAACAAGTCGTTTTACGTACGACTGCACCGTAGTTCCTTAGTTTTTGCCTTCCGGGGTAGAGAAAAAACACGCCACAAATAAACTGTTCATTCACTGCCACTGATTTGATCGATTTTGACGCAATTAGTCATAGCGCAAGGCCACAGCTTATGGTTGGAAAACAGCTGCACATTAAGAGGCGTAGGACGTCAAACGGGCCGACTTCGAGAAGGAGAGGTACCACAGGACATTTTAATTTGCACTGTCTATACTTTTACAAATAATTTCATAAAACTTTGTCAGCATGACCAGGAAGGATTCAGGATTCACACTCATAGCAGTGGAAGTTCAAAAATACGAAAAAATAATATTTTTTAAATGTGAAATTTCATGATTTTTTTCGCTTACTGTATTTGTTGCTATAGGTACACTTTTCTTCATAAGTAAGAGAGATTCTTCGATGAATTTTGCACAGCTTACAGATGTATGAAACTCTAGAATTTATTTAATCTATGGAAAAATGAATGGGCTGTAACGTTTTAAACTTCGTGTTTAGAGAAAACTCGAATTTTATAGTTGATTATCTCAATTTTTACCACAGTTTTTAACAGATTTGGGAAATTCTAGAGTTTCATACACCTGTAAGTATGGTTTGTATGCTGTGCAAAATTCATCGAAGAATCTCTCTTACTTATGAAGAAAAGTGTACCTACAGCAACAAATGAGCTAATACCAAGTGAAAAAAATGATGAAATATCACATGTAAAAAAAATTGTTTTGTTATGTTTTTGAACTTCCTCTGCTATGAGTGTGAATCGTGAATCCTTCCTGGTCATGCTAACAAAGTTTTATGAATTTATTTGTAAAAGTATAGACAGTGCAAATTAAAATGTCTTGTGGTGCCTCTTCTGCTCCAAGTCGGCCCGTTTCACGTCCTACCCCCCTTAATACTCCTTCACAATGGGTCGTGTCACATTTCTTTTGAACCGCTGCAGTAGTCTATATTATAATTTATCTAAAGACTTTTTTCATTGGGAAGCATTCAGTCTAGATATGATCATCTCTCATTTCATTCTTAACATAAGCAGGATACAGACAGTACCGGCACATTTAAAACTCGCACCCTTACGTGAGGGGTGACTAGAATTGGCCACACACGAGCTGATTTCCGCGACGGGCCAGAAGCGCGGCCAAATTCCGCAAGTGCTGTATCTCTGATGCATCTGGCTCGCCGATGTGAGTTCCGCCGTTTCCCACTAACGTGCAGTCCCCGTCCGTCGGATCTAGTCTTTCGGATCTGCATACAGGCCGGTGGCTTGGTTCAAATGGCTCTGAGCGCTATGGGACTTAACAGCTGAGGTCATCAGTCCCCTTGAACTTAGAACTACTTAATCCTAACTAACCTAAGGACATCACACACATCCATGCCCGAGGCAGGATTCGAAACTGCGACCGTAGCGGTGGCGCGATTCCAGATTGAAGCGCCTAGAACTGCTCGGCCAAACGGTCCGGCATTAATGTTTCAGCCATCTCTTAATTATACTGTGTTTTACATTTTTGTTTGTGCACTGTTAATGTGTCAGTTTTCACAAACAAAGTGCTTCACGGTACAGCTGTGTAAGCTTTTCGATGTGGTTATTGGTGCACCACCTTTACTAGTAGCAACAGACACTTGCTGAAAGCGAAATAGCACTCCTTCATCAGTGGCGAATGTCGAATATCACTTACATTTCCCTTATTGCCATATTAAAATTTGGTTCTTCTGGCAAAACAAAGTGGAGTTTACATACCGTCACCTCGCTGGCATCCTAATGTTGCTGCAGCTGAGTTATAATATTGAAACAGCGGTTTATTAAACGAGGAATAAGGACAAATCAGGTCCAAAGCTTATGAAAATGCACATGCCCGGTATAAGCACAAAAGTGTAATTTCTTCAATTATCTTGTTACAAAGCCATACAAATTCACGTTTCACTGGCTATCGATGACTCTTAAAAAACTGCATCATTCCATTGCAAAAGTCTGCAGTTACTCGTAAATCGCTGTGGATAAGAAAGTTCCTGTTTACCACATGACTAAATTCGTTCGTTGCGTGCTATCATTTACCAAAATCTCTTTGCGATATCTCAGACTTTTTGTGAGATATGAGGGATGTTATGAGTATTTCATTCCACCATTATAGCTGGCGCACGCGATCGCAAATGAGCGCGTCACGTAGCATAAAGTTTCTCGAGACTGATGATAGGTAGAGATGTGCTTCCAAGTCTAAAGAAAAATTTAGTTTTAGTAAAAAATTCATAAGCAGCAATATTTGATCTAATATGAACCAAACGCAAATTCATTGCAAACTTTTCAAATTCCAGACAGTGTGTTATATTCGAAATACCACAAAAACTATGAGTATAAGCGAAATGAATGGCATTTCATAATGAACCTGACATACAAAGCTATAACTGCCGTAAAAATTCAGTTCCTTTGAAACTTCCTGGCAGATTAAAACTGTGTGCCGGGCCGAGACTCGAACTCGGGACCTTTGCCTTTCGCGGGCAAGTGCTCTACCAACTTTTTTTTTCTCGGGCAAGTGCTCTACCATCTTTTTTTGTTTTTTTGTTTTCTTTTTTTATTTGATTTTTTTTTTACTTTTTTCTTTTTTAGTCTTTTTCTTTTTTTAAGTTGCAGGTAAGGAGAAAACAAATAAAAACCTCTTGTGTATGAAAATAAAAGACGACATTCTTCATAAAATAACACAATATCCTTTGAAAAGTAAAACATAAAAGGTAGCTATATTTCCGCAACGGCGTTCTTTTTTTTATTTATTGATTTTTTTTGTTACATGTGTAAGGAAAAAAAAACTTAGAAGAGGAGAAAAGAGAAGTGAAATAAAATAGAAATACTTTCCGCGCCATCCTCCACTTTGGCGCGCCATCAGAACAAAATGCATTCTATCATTGACCATTAAAGGGGAACGTGGGATCGTCCAGTCTTGGCTGGCACAGTTCGTTGAGATTCCAGCTTTGAGGCGGGTTGGTGAAAATACGCTGTAAATAGTTCGCGAAAGTGGCCCGATAGTGTCGATGTCGGCGAAGGGTGTGGTGATGTACTTGGAGGCGTGTCCAAAAGTCCGCCGGATCGATGATGTCGTCCCGGAAGAGGTAGTGGACAGCCATGCCACTGATCCATGTGATGGCGTGCCACTTAGCCGATGGAAAGTAGGTCGAGTCAGGATATATCATCATGGTAGGAGAAACGTTATGTTATAGATGTCGCGGGTGGTCGTCTTCCTGGTCCTGGGGAGCTCGGTGCATATGTAGCTATACTTCAAAAAGAAACGGCCGATATGTGACATCGGAGGTGGGATGTGTGCCAGAGACGTCGGTGGGCGTCTCGAAACAGGTGCGAGCTCAGTGGTCAACATTCCAGTAAAACTAGCATTTTGGCTTTTCCATAACCGGAGCATAGTATTGGTGTAAAGTGCCGTAGTCCTGGCTCTCACATTAACCAGATCGAGGCCACCGTCCCGCTTCGGTAAGGTGAGAGCTTCATACTGGACTTTGAAGATGTGTCCAGAACAAATAAAATAGCCGAAAGCCGCCTGTAATCTGGCCGCCATTGTCGCAGTGATGGGTAGAATCTGCGCTATATGGGGTATCCGGGCTGCCAGATGGGTATTGACGAAGGTGACTCTCTGGCACATATTCAGCGGGCGTAGTATGTGATTTTGTACGTTGGCCCGGATGCGTTGCAGTAGCGCCCGAAAATTGATCTCTCGCGTGTACACCAATCCGAGACAACGAAGTGTGTCCACCAGTTGAAATGGGACTACGCTGTCTGCGGGAAGGCCGCGGCCGATCTTCATGGCGCATGATTTTGCCACGTTCATAGCGCTCCCTGCCCCTGCACTGTAACGGGTGATCCACTGAATCGCAGCTTGTACGTCGGCCGCTGAACGTACGACGATGGCCAAGTCGTCCGCGTAAGCTCGGCAACGGAACATATGATCCCGGAGTGGAATACCTGTCAAACGTCGCCGTAATCCGCAAATGAGTGGTTCCATCGCAATGGCATGAAGCACCGTCGACAAAGGGCAACCCTGCCGTACGGAGCGTTCAATCCGTATAGGTTCTGTTAAGTCTGCCGTTGACGAGAAGTCTGGACGTTGCTCCACGAACGAGCCGCATAATCACTTGCGTGAACGTCGGGGGAATTGCCATTCGGTCCATCACTGCGTTGAGGAATGCATGATTGACGTGGTCAAACGCTTGTTTGAAGTCGATGGAGATTAAAGCGCCTGGCAGTCGCGAGTGTGTTGCCACAGCGATTGTTGTTGTTGTTGTTGTGGTCTTCAGTCCTGAGACTGGTTTGATGCAGCTCTCCATGCTACTCTATCCTGTGCAAGCTTCTTCATCTCCCAGTACCTACTGCAACCTACATCCTTCTGAATCTGCTTAGTGTATTCATCTCTTGGTCTCCCCCTACGATTTTTACCCTCCACGCTGCCCTCTAATACTAAATTGGTGATCCCTTGATGCCTCAGAACATGTCCTACCAACCGATCCCTTCTTCTGGTCAAGTTGTGCCACAAACTCCTCTTCTCCCCAATCCTACTCAGTACCTCCTCATTAGTTATGTGATCTACCCATCTAATCTTCAGCATTCTTCTGTAGCACCACATTTCGAAAGCTTCTATTCTCTTCTTGCCCAAACTATTTACCGTCCATGTTTCACTTCCATACATGGCTACACTCCATACAAATACTTTCAGAAACGACTTCCTGACACTTAAATCTATACTCGATGTTAACAAATTTCTCTTTTTCAGAAACGCTTTCCTTGCCATTGCCAGTCTACATTTTATATCCTCTCTACTTCGACCATCATCAGTTATTTTGCTCCCCAAATAGCAAAACTCCTTTACTACTTTAAGTGTCTCATTTCCTAATCTAATTCCCTCAGCCTCACCCGACTTAATTCGACTGCATTCCATTATCCTCGTTTTGCTTTTGTTGATGTTCATCTTATACCCACCTTTCAAGACACTGTCCATTCCGTTCAACTGCTCTTCCAAGTCCTTTGCTGTCTCTGACAGAATTACAATGTCATCGGCGAACTTCAAAGTTTTTATTTCTTCTCCATGGATTTTAATACCTACTCCGAACTTTTATTTGGTTTCCTTTACTGCTTGCTCAATATACAGATTGAATAACATCGGGGAGAGGCTACAAACCTGTCTTACTCCCTTCCCAACCACTGCTTCCCTTTCATGTCCCTCGACTCTTATAACTGCCATCTGGTTTCTGTACAAATTGTAAATAGCCTTTCGCTCCCTGTATTTTACCCCTGCCACCTTCAGGATTTGAAAGAGAGTATTCCAGTCAACATTGTCAAAAGCTTTCTCTAAGTCTACAAATGCTAGAAACGTAGGTTTGCCTTTCCTTAATCTTTCTTCTAAGATAAGTCGTAAGATCAGTGTTGCCTTACGTGTTCCAGTATTTCTACGGAATCCAAACTGATCTTCCCCGAGGTCGGCTTCTACTAGTTTTTCCATTCGTCTGTAAAGAATTCGTGTTAGTATTTTGCAGCTGTGGCTTATTAAACTGATTGTTCGGTAATTCTCACATCTGTCAACACCTACTTTCTGTGGGATTGGAATTATTATATTCTTCTTGAAGTCTGAGGGTATTTCGCCTGTTTCATACATCTTGCTCACCAGATGGTAGAGTTTTGTCAGGACTGGCTCTCCCAAGGCCGTCAGTAGTTCCGATGGAATGTTGTCTACTCTGGGGGCCTTGTTTCGACTCAGGTCTTTCAGTGCTCTGTCAAACTCTTCACGCAGAATCATATCTCCCATTTCATCTTCATCTACCTTCTCTTCCATTTCCATAATACTGTCTCAAGAACATCGCCCCTGTGTAGACCCTCTATATACTCCTTCCACCTTTCTGCTTTCCCTTCTTTGCTTAGAACTGGGTTTCCATCTGAGCTCTTGATGTTCATACAAGTGGTTCTCTTATCTCCAAAGGTCTCTTTAATTTTCATTTAGACAGTATCTATCTTACCCCTAGTGAGATAAGCCTCTACATCCTTACATTTGTCCTCTAGCCATCCCTGCTTAGCCATTTTGCACTTCCTGTCGATCTAATTTTTGAGACGTTTGTATTCCTTTTTGCCTGCTTCATTTACTGCATTTTTATATTTTCTCCTTTCATCAATTAAATTCAATATTTCTTCTGTTACCCAAGGATTTCTACTAGCCCTCATCTTTTTACCTACTTGATCCTCTGCTGCCTTCACTACTTCATCCCTCAAAGCTACCCATTCTTCTTCTACTGTATTTATTTCCCCCATTCCTGTCACGTGTTCCCTTATTCCCTCCCTGAAACTCTGTACAACCTCTGGTTCTTTCAGTTTATCCAGGTCCCATCTCCTTAAATTCCCACCTTTTTGCAGTTTCTTCAGTTTTAATCTACAGGTCATAACCAATAGATTGTGGTCAGAGTCCACATCTGCCCCTGGAAATGTCTTACAATTTAAAACCTGGTTCCTAAATCTCTGTCTTACCATTATATAATCTATCTGATACCACAGCGATCACATCTCGATATTCACTGAGGGCTGTCTGTATATTACGATCGCCGCCTAAGGATGTTTGTTCGTGGGAAACAATGTCTCGTAAGACATGTTTGAGTCGCACTGCTAGAAGGCATGTGAAAATCTTGAAGTCGGAATTGAGTAACGTGATTGGCCGATAACTGTCAAGTCGTGTTCCTCCTGCGTGTTTCGGGACTGGTACAAGTAAGCCTTCCATGAACATTGGTGGCGGGTTCAGCGCACCGGACAAAAGTTCCCAGTACATGACCCTCCATCGTGGCAACATCAAATCTTGGAAGGTTCTGTAAAATTCGAGAGGTAAACCAACCGGGCCGGGAGATCGATTCAGAGACCCTTTGGCCACAGCGCCTTGGACGTCGTCGGTGGTCACTTCAGAAGTCAGGAGGGAGGAGGGTTGCAGCTGCTGCATTTAGAGTACCAAGTGTCTCCTGGGCAACCTCAGGAATGGCCTCTGCACCGGCAGGTACTTCTTGATAGAAAAGTCTATAGTGCGTTGTGAATGCATCCGCAATGGTAGCTTGCGAAGTCAGCCGTCGTCCATCAGGTAAGTCTAAAGTTGTCATTAAAGCCTGTCGGCGTCGACGAACATTTTGAACGATATGATGCATAGAAGGTTTTTCACCGTTAATCCTATCTTGGCTGCGTGCTCGTACAATAGCTCCCTCTAGACGGCATCTGGTCAAGGTTAAAATCTTTGCCTTGAAGCGTTGAGCTTCTTTTAGACGATCCGGGGATGGAGAATGATCCATGAGTTAACGAAGAGCGCTATAGTAGAAACTAGTTGTGTGGTGATTCCACCTGGCTTTGGCTCTGCCATAGTGTGTCAATGTGCGTCGGATGGCCGGTTTGGCGCACAGCAACCACCACTGCAGTGTGGTCTCGTAACGCATAATGCGTTGAACACAGGTGTGCCACGTGTCGGTGACCTGTTGTCGACATTCAGGGTCCCGCAGTAGCGTGACATTGAGTTTCCAAGGTCCTGCACTGCGCCATATAGACTGTCGACGTAGGTTCATGGTACAGATGTAGATGTCATGATCCGAAAAGGCAGACGGCCAACGTTCTGCGTCGAGGAGAACGGATTTCAGGGCGTCAGAGATGTATATTCTATCAAGTCGGCTGGCGGAGTGGCTCGTGATGTGTGTATACCCCGGGCGGTCGCCGTGTACCATTCGCCAAGTATCGAGGAGACGAAGGCGGCGGACGAGGAAGCGAGGTTCCGGACATGTGGTGAAATGGGGGGTATTGGTCTGTGCGCTCGAGAACGCAGTTGAAATCTCCACCTACGATGAGATGATCGTATCGGCCGAGGAATAAAGGCGTGATATCTTCTGCGTAGAACTGGGAGCGATCCCTCCGTTTATGAGTGCCCGATGAGGCGTAGAGATTTATGATTTTGAGTCCTTCAACTGTTATGGCCACCCCTCGCGCCGTTGGGAGGTATGTGACATCGGAAACTGCAATCCCTTCTCGTAGTAGGATGGCTGCGCCTGTGTGTTCCATAGCTGCGGGGGCGGCGTACCTCTCATATCCATGACACCCAGTCCAAGTTGCTGTCCTCAGTTCTTGTAACATGGCGATGTCGATGTCCGCTGCTCTTAGCGTGTCACGGAGCAGTTGAAGTTTAACGTGGGAGCCGATATTATTAGTATTGATAGTAGCTATTCGGTACGCCTGATGGGAGATCCATGCTGCCGATAGGTTCGTGGCTGGTGAAGATTGTCGTGGTGGATGCGTGAAGTCCATAGAAGTCGCAGGAGTCGCCGTAGAAACGTCCCCCATTTTAGTGTTGGTCTAACGGAGGAACAGATCTCATTTCCGCATCAGATGGAGGTGGGAAATCCGTGTCATCCGCCCATGAAAAATGTCCGACAGGTTTGACATCGGCGAGATGTGGCCGCGCTGGCCGAGTCGGCTCAATTGCGTCGGTGACAACAGGATTGCTATGTTCCATGGCTTCTGGGCGCGGGACTTGCGCACGATCTCTGTTGGACGATTCACCGTCTTGTGGATGACGCGTCTCCGTGGCAGAGGAGAAAGTGTTATCGTGTTCTCCGTCAGAGTGATGTGCCATCTCTTCGTCCTGCGGAGGGGGCTCAATGGTCGATTCTGATGTCTTGCGGCGTTTTTTTCGTCGTTTGGGTGACTTCCGCTTTCGGCAATGAGTTTCGGTGTCTGAGGAAGGAAGAGATTCACGTCTTTCCGGTACAAAAGCCGCGGGTGTTATGATGCGGTCGTCATTCTCCAGAACAGTCTCGTTGGTATCCTTGTGATCTTCTAGCGTGGGCGTGTCCGGCTGTTGGACATGTTCACGGGCGGCATCGCCGGTGTCAAAGTGCTGCGACGTCTCCGGGTGTATCGGACCAGAGAGACGCTCTTGAACGGCGTCTTGTAAGGGCTGGACGTGCAGTGTCGCCGCATAGGTGACTGGAAGGGTGGTTGTGGTTCTGTCGGTGTTCGTGTCGTCGTGCCTTAGTTGTGTGATGCGGCGTTGCAGGCATTCATTACGAACGTGGCCTTCTTTGCCACAACCGGAACATGTTCGAGGTTGTCCGTCGTAAATGACCACCGCACGGCAGCCGCCGATAGAAATGTACGATGGAACGTGCCGTTTGAGATCGATTCGGACTTGTCTCACACCATTAAGCACCGGATACGTCGTAAACTGTGCCCATGTCTCGGCTACGTGGCTCTGGACTTTTCCGAACGGGCTTAGCGCCGCGATGACTTCATCTTCATTCACCTCGAAAGGCAGTTCGAATACACGGATCGTCCGAAGGCCAAGTCCTGCACGGTCGACATCCACGGGCCCGACGTTTCCGTCGGAGTGTCGAAATTTTAGTCCATGTCGTGTCCTTTGAATAATCTCGTTGCAGGCAGCGTCGGAAGTCATCTTAACATAAACGACGCTGCTAATTATCGATAGGTGTATGCCGATGAGTTCGTCACGGGGGATCTTCACGTCTTCGCGTAGGAAGCGTTCGACGGCCAGTGCTTTGGGTCGTGCGTATTCATTTGAGAAGGTGAACTTAAGAGTGTTCTTCCTGTAAGAGTTGGCCATTAGAGCTTGTTCGACTGAGAAGCGCGCCGGCCGGAGTGGTCGTACGGTTCTAGGCGCTACAGTCTGGAGCCGGGCGACCGCTACGGTCGCAGGTTCGAATCCTGCCTCGGGCATGGATGTGTGTGATGTCCTTAGGTTAGTTAGGTTTAATTAGTTCTAAGTTCTCGGCGACTGATGACCTCAGAAGTTAAGTCGCATAGTGCTCAGAGCCATTTGAACCATTTGACTGAGAAGCGCGGTGACGAGGAAGTAAACAAAACACTCCGCGCGCGCAGCGGCGTGGACGGCCGAGTGCGGTGCGCACTGCTGCCCTGCCGTACGCAGACTGTTGCCATCTGAGCTACCGAAGCACGACTCACGCCCCGCCCTCACAGCTTTACTTCTGCCAGTACCTCGTCTCCTGCCTTCCAAACTTTACAGAAGCTCTCCTGCGAACCTTGCAGAACTAGGACTCCTGAAAGAAAGGATATTACGGAGACATGGCTTAGTCAAACAAAATATTGTTATTTTTACGTAATTAAGAGTTTAAAAATCATTAAATTTCAAAATCTCGGTTCTGCTTACATATATGAGTGTTAGCTGAAATTACTAGTGACTTCGAGTACATTTTCACGCAAGTGGTTTGCCTATTAATTATCGAATCCCGTTTAAAACTCTTAAGTGACAATGGAAAGGAATTTTGTGAAGCCGGATAGAGGAGACCTTCCAACATTTCAAGCATTTTCGGCTTACGCCCGCATAATTCGGCAACGAAGTTAGCCTGCATCTCTCTCAACTGGAATTACGCGGAGTAAAGCACTGGATGCAAGAGAGTTGTAGCCAAGCGGGTAAGGTATCGAAGTGCAGTGCCAAAGGTCGTAGATCTGCAATTTTTTTCCTCTTCGTTTTTGTAACACATTCTGAGACTTCGTTAATCGTGAAAGTGAAGTATTTTTCTGGGATATTCGTTGTTTCCAGAATGATATTCTGTGAAGTTTGGAAAGTAGGAGACGAGGTACTATCGGAAGTAAAGCAGTGAGGACGAGGCGTGAGTTGTGCTTGGGTAGCTCAGATGGTAGACCACTTACCCACGAAAGCCAAGGGCTCCGAGTTCGAGTCTCGGTCTGGCACACAGTTTTAATCTGCCAGGAAGTTTCATATCAGCGCACACTTCGCTGCAGAGTGAAAATCTCATTCTAGAAACATCCCCCAGGCTGTGGCTAAGCCATGTCTCCGCATATCCTTTTTTCCAGAAGTGCTAGTTCTGCAAGGTTCACAGGAGAGCTTCTGTGAAGTTTGGAAAGCAGGAGACGAGTTACTGCCGGAAGTAAAGCTGTAAGGACGGGGCGTGAGTCGTCCTTGCGTAGCTCAGATGGTGGAGCACTTGTCCGCGCAAGTCAAAGGTCCCGAGTTTGAGTCTCGTTCTGGCACAAAGTTTTAATCTGCCAGGAAGTTTCATATTTGTTGTTGTTTACGCGTAAGAGCGCGCTTTCTCAGTAATGAGTATCTTCGATTTCGTGACTTCCGTATGTTTAAGAAATGAAGGTGAAATTGCTGTGCGTGAAACAACTGACAGTGACATTTATATTTTTTCTCGTCACAAATAATTCACCATTTTTTCTGAATACGTAGCGATTTCCGAGTGTGGGGTCAGACAGGACTCTAAGAGCACAACTTAAATTACTGCGAATGAAACTAGCGGCAATCGTCTTTATACTTTTGCTTGTCACAAGTATTCATCTGCTATCGAATACTTAACAATAGTAGACGGAGATGTAGATCCCTGCCATAATATTTTTGGAGTATTTCACGATATGTGAACCATTTTGATTCATCAGCTGCATATTATAAACTACGACGAACTTCAATATCTGCACACGCTATCGGAAAGGCGTTTCTTAAATTTTGTTTTTAAGAACCAAATCGGTGATGTGTCATATAGAAAAGTAGTCAGGCAAAAATCAAACGATGTTTAGTGTCTATTGCTGACAAAGGCCTTAATGGCTGAAAGCTATAATTGTGTGAATCTTTTTGTTGTGTCCATCGCGACTCAGCATCTGCGCTATATGGTGAGTGGCAATTTTCCTTCTCTAATATTGTTATAGGAAAGTAGGCTCTTCTTCACTTGGATCTCTGGGATCGCGTTATAACCACATTGCATGCACCTTCTTATTCAATGACACTCTCTTAAACAATTTTTCGGATTATAGAGGTATGTTCCGTCTATGCAACTAATTTAAGGCAGTTTGTTTGTTGCCATATGCGTTTCGCTTATTTTATTTCTGAGGCATCTCTGAAAATAAAAGAAGCGAAACGCGTATGTCAATAACCAAAACACCTTCAATTAATTGCATAGACGAAACATACCTCCATGAATTTTGAAGCAACTAAGGAACGACTGAAAACAGAAAAAATGACGAAATTTGGGGCGATTTTATAGATGCTTTTGTACAATATGGTACTACACTCCATTTCTAACTTATATTCCGAAACGTAAAATCCGAAACAAGACGTCGATGTGAATGAGAATAAAATGCCACAATATGACATTTATGACAGTTTCCAGAACGCAGTCAAATATCCTATCGTTATTATGCATGCATGGATCACGTGGTCAGCGAAATTTGAACGATAGTACTCTAGACACACTTGTCGGTACTGTGAAGAATAGTGTGCCTGTGTTGGCAGCTAACCGCTCGGGGTTCGCGCTGCAGTGCGCACAGACGGATCTGCGGCAAATTGCATTTGGCTAGTTGGCGCGAGGAGAACTGACAACAGCATCTCAGTTCGCTAGAACCGTTCGGCATCGCTTCCGAAATGCTTACAGAATGATGCAGGGGCACTCCTTCGACAACAACGTCGATCGGCGCGCTCGCCTACCGATCCGATCCGGCAGGGCGGTCGAAAGATGCAGAATAGCGCCCCAGACTGGCATGTTCTGTGCACCCCGTCAGGACTCAGTCCCATCCACATGGGCAAGCAACTGGAAAGTATCGTGCATTAAACATAGCCTGTAATTTTCTACTATTCCTTGCCATTTTCGAGACCCTTAGTTTTCTTGCTCTTTTATTCTCTGTAGGTTAACATAAATTGGGTAATTGATATCTATACGAATATACTACATCTATACGAATATACTACATTTTGCGAGGAACGGAGGAGGATCTTTATGAACTCCTGAACCATCCTTCGCTTTGAAACAATGACTGTGGTGGCGGAAAAGCCCATCGTGGTTCTGGACTGCCATTCATGATCCAGGCCAGAAATTTTGCTGAAAACCTCTGGTTATTCATACGGGTGACTATGACATGTGGTTCGCGTTGGTCCAGTCGTCCCACCGTATATTGACAATTCACAGGACCCAGGCTACCATTAGGATAACGCTAGTGCCTATACGGCATGTGCTACACAATATTTTGGAACGCAAACCGCAGAGGAATGTAATTTTTTTTCACTTTCACGACGCACTACTATAGGTGAAAGCCATACTGGATGAAAAAGTCACAAGCTCACGACTCCACTTATCATAACCGTGCTAAAAAGTTCTTCTGTGTTCAGAAATGCTTTGGAATGCTCGCTTGCCGCTTTCAATCTTCTGCAAAGTCTTACAATGCCACACAGCTACCAATGCGGAGAGACGCAATTTTCTCGTCTTACATCGACATAGCTGCCTTGTTTCTGTGCAGACACTGAAATTCCAGTCTGGTACCAGCAGCACCAAACGTTGTGGAATATACGAGGCAGGAGAATTTCAGTTGATTAACCATAAATGCCGGGCCGGGCAGCAGGTGTTGATGAGGCCGAGGATTTTCCACGATGCTGGACTTGTGAGCCGCCTCCGCCCCCCCCCCCCCTCCCTCTCGCAGGTTCGGCCGGTTTGCCGCCAGACACGGTGTCGCAGCAGTTTGCAGAATGGGGGCCGCAGCTTCATTACGAGCCCGTCTCGTACTCGTCCCGTTGATCCTGAATAGAGCAATGTCTCAGTGCGCCTTTGCTGCGCGCCTTTCACTTTTCCACAGCACACACAGGTTTCCCGCCTCATACAGATTATTGCCGCTAAAAACCGCTTATCAGTACACCGCTCTATTATTGAGGCAATCGAAAACTTTTATCATACTGCTTATCTGCATGTACATATAAAGCTAGAGAAACATTATTTTTTTTAGGATTCCATTCCCCGGTCGGTGAAAACTAAATCCTTATAGGATCGCTTTGTTGCCTGTCTGTCTGTCCAACTGTTAAAAACCTACTTCTCAGGAACGATTAGACGTATCAAGCTGAAATTTATCTCACATACTAACGCCTATAGTTTCTTGGCGGTGGAAAATATTGAAGTTTCTAAGACAATGTAAAAGATAGGGCCATTTACGTCACACATTTTGGTATTCGCAAATTCAGTCGTCAAGACCTATAGGGTACATCCCGTGGACCTAGAATTATGAAATTTGGTAAGCAACGTTTCGCAGTACAAATAAAGGAAAAAATCAAAAAATTGTTAATTTTAATTATACAGGGTGGTCAATTGATAGTGACAGGGCTAAATATCTCACGAAATAAGCATCAAACAAAAAACTACAAAGAACGAAACTTGTCTAGCTTGAAGGGGGAAACCAGATGGCGCCGTAGGTCAAACGGATATCAACTGCGTTTTTTTTTAAAATAGGAACCCCCATTGTTTATTACATATTGGTGTAGTACGTAAAGAAATATGAATGTTTTAGATGGACCACTTTTTTCGCTTTGTGATAGATGGCGCTGTAATAGTCACAAACGTATAAGTACGTGGTATCATGTAACATTCCGCCAGTGCGGACGGTAGTTGCTTCGTGATACACTACCCGTGTTAAAATGGACCGTTTACCAATTGCGGAAAAGGTCGATATCATGTTGATGTATGGATATTGTGATCAAAATGCACTGAACACACCCCAGCCGACTTCTCCGGCCCCTGTCCCAACTGTCCACGTCAATCGCGGCACCTCACGGGGAGACGCCACACAACCCCGGCGCTGCAACTCAACCGGCAGCACGCACGCACCCCAAATAGCCTCCTGCTCTCTGCACAAGAAAGCCTCTAACAGCATATTTCAGCAGCACAATCCAACCATCCAAAGAGGTAGAAGATGCAGCATAGAAATGATTTGCTACAAGCTAGCAGCGGACGGCTCACCTGTAAATAATCCAAGTCTTAATAAGTAAGTCTATATATACACCGAAGAGCCAAAGAAACTGGTACACCTGCTTAATATCAGGTAGGGCCACAGCGAGCATGCAAAAGTGCAGCAACACGACTTGGCATGGATGCAGCTTATGTCTGAGGTAGTGCTGGAGGATATTGATATGAATCTTGCAGGGCTGTCCATAAATCCGTAAGAGTATCAGGGGTTGGCAGTCTCTTCTGAACAGCACGTTGCAAGGCATCCCAGATATGCATAATACTATTCATGTCTGGGGAGTTTGGTGGCCAGCGGAAGTGTTTAAACTCAGAAGAGTGTTCGTGGAGCCGCTCAGTACCAATTCTGGACGTGTAGGGAGCCGCATTGTGCTCCTAGAATTGCCCAAGTCCGTCGGAATGCACAATGCACATGAATGGATGCAGGTGATCAGACAGTATGCTTTCGTACGTGTCACATGTCAGAGTCGTGTCTAGACGTATCAGGGGCCCTATATCACTCCAACTGCACACACTCGACACCACTGCAGAGCCTCACCAGCTTGAATAATCCCCTGCTGACATGCAGGGTCCATCGATTCATGAGGTTGTCCCCATACCCGTACATGTCCATCCGCTTCATACAACCTGAAACGAGACTCGTCCGACCAGGCAACATGTTTCCAGTCATCAACAGTCTGATGTTCGTGCTGACGGGCCCAGGCGTGGCGTAAACCTTTGTGTCGTGCAGTCATCAAGGGTACATAAATGGGCCATCGGCTCCGAAAGCCCATATCGATGATGTTTCGTTGAATGGTTGAATGGTTCGCACGCTGACGCTTTTTGATGACCCAGCACTGAAATCTGCAGCAATTTGCTGAAGGGTTGCACTCCGGTTGCATTGAACAATTCTCTTCAATGGTCGTTGGTCCCGTTCTTGCAGGGTCTTTTTTCGGCCGCAGCAGTGTCGGAGATTTGATGTTTCACCGGATTCCTGGTATTCACGGTAGACTCGTGAAATGGTCGTACGGGACATTCCGCACTTCCTCGCTACTTCGGAAATGCTGTGTCCCATCGCTCGTGCGCCGACAGTAACACCGCATTCAAACTCACTTAAATCTTGGTACCATGCCATTGAAGCAGCAGTAATCGATCTAACAACTGCGCCAGAAACTTGTCGTCTCATAAAGGCGTTGCCGACCGCAGCGTCGTATTCTACCAGTTTACGTATCTCTGTATTTGAATATGCATGTCTATACCAGTTTCTTTGACACTTCAGTTTAGTTGGCTTAATATCGCTATGGGTGCAACCGCTCTTCCTTGCAATCTGATGTTTTTGCCAAGATCAATGTGTAGAGTCAAGGGAGGCCTTTGGACTCATAATATTTTGCGGCATAGATTATATGAATATTTCATGTCAAAATGGATTATGCGTATGCGCCGTACAGGTGACACATACCCAACAACTATTCAGAGGTACACTGCATGTGATCAATTAAAGATAAAGGCAAGATCACATAGTTCCAGTGATAATATGAGCAGAGATGTACTTTCTCATACACACACACACTTCTTAGCTTTCCGTAAGATCAATGTGTGGTACCAAGGGAGGCTCCTTGGATCTAATAATATGCTTTGACATAGATTATATGAATATTTCATCTCAAATGGCTACATGTATTGCATCACCTAGGGGAAACATAGCCAGAGTCCTGATGTTTGTATTGACGTTTTGCACTCTCTACCTGACAGTATGAAGCAGTATCGAACGCCTTCCAGGTATAAAAGCATCTATCTGTGCTCCACTGTTCACTGCCTTATAGATCTCACAGAGGGACAGTGTGAGCTGAGTTTCACAAGGTCGCTGTTTGTGAAATCCATGTCGATTCCTGCACACGAGAGTTTCAGTATTCAAGAAGATAGCATGAAATGTGTGCCTTGAACGTATGACATACTGACTTCAGCGATATGGGCCATTAGTTATGTGCTTCTCTGGGAGACATACTTATTACTACAACACGGCTTTTGGCAGACACGATGATAACATTATTAGACCACTTGGAACATTCGCTTAGCCAAAAATCTTTGCTGCCAACAGCAGACAGTTGTGAAAGGTTATTAATACGAATTAGCAGATATTTAAAATCTGTGTGTGCTCCCATCAGCTCTCACCTCATTGTCTAAGTTCTGAAAATGTATTCAAAGAAGATATTAACTGGAATATAGAACTGGTATCCGATACGGTCATAACCCTGTGGAACTGCTACATTGCTAAAAGGTCTTCAGTAGCTGACTGCCCATGTTCAGTACAATGTAAAGAGTAAGGTCAGGATCTAAACATAAAAAGACGTAGTATTTGTTATGTAACGTAAATTACGAACATCCGCCTCGTCAACTACTTAACAACCGATACTGATAGGGTATCTGTGATAAAATTATGATAACGGGGATTACTCGACAGACATTAAATGTCAGTTTGAGATATCTAGAACAGTGTTTGTCAAAAACGTATTACTCTCTTGTTACAGCAATCTCAATGTGATCTAAACAGAACTGTCTTCGAATCTAAAAATTTTTCAGCTCTAACATCTGGTGAACTTCGACAACTCCTCTGATGAAAATCCAAGGCTTTGAAATGTTCCCCTGTAACAAATGGAGGGGCAATTAAATTGCCCCATGTTCAGTACAATGTAAAGAGTAAGGTCAGGATCTAAACATAAAAAGACGTAGTATTTGTTATGTAACGTAAATTACGAACATCCGCCTCGTCAACTACTTAACAACCGATACTGATAGGGTATCTGTGATAAAATTATGATAACGGGGGTTACTCGATAGAAATTAAATGTCAGTTTGAGATATCTAGAGCAGTGTTTGTCAAAAACGTATTACTCTCTTGTTACAGCAATCTCAATGTGATCTAAACAGAACTGTCTTCGAATCTAAAAATTTTTCAGCTCTAACATCTGGTGAACTTCGACAACTCCTCTGATGAAAATCCAAGGCTTTAAAATGTTCCCCTGTAACAAAAGGAGGGGCAATTAAATTGTAAGACCAAATATAACATTTTCACATAATACTAAGAACCGAACGGTACAACAAGTTAATGTAGCTTTCTAGATGCCGTAGATTTAGCCGTAGCGACTGACAGCGGTCGTTCTCGGGGTTCTGTGGCACACTACATTTCCTCTGACGTTTGTTTGAATAGGAGTAGATGGGTCACCAGGATCGTCCGTATTCCACGAACAATTACGGTCTAAACAATGAGGATACATGGTATGCGGATTATTACCGTGAGTTCTGCAGTCGCCAAAGTGCAGAAGTTGCTTAACCAATGTTCGGAACGACAAGCCGAGTTCGAAACAAGCTCCAGTTGTCTTGTTTTGGAGACCAGTGGACTACATGGAACTCTCCTTGTACCCTGTACGACTGTGCTAGCGGACCAGATGGCAGTGTCGACAGATCAGCCGACGGTATGAGTAAGAGTCGCTGATTGTCGTTGCTCACGGTACAGAAGCTTGAGGTATCAGCAAAGGAATGTCATCTCGATCAGTAAGATATGAGGATGTCTTGCAAAACAGGATTTACCATCTCAGATTCTCTTACGGTGGTTAAAATTAACAGCCGGCCGCGGTGGTCTCGCGGTTCTAGGCGCGCAGTCCGGACCCGTGCGACTGCTACGGTCGCAGGTTCGAATCCTGCCTCGGGCATGGATGTGTGTGATGTCCTTAGGTTAGTTAGGTTTAAGTAGTTCTAAGTTCTAGGGGACTTATGACCACAGCAGTTGAGTCCCATAGTGCTCAGAGCCATTTGAACCATTTTTTTGTTAAAATTAACATCTCAGTGTGGCCGGCCGGAGTGGCCGTGGGGTTCTAGGCGCTACAGTCTGGAACCGAGCAACCGCTCCGGTCGCAGGTTCGAATCCTGCCTCGGGCATGGATGTGTGTGTCGTCCTTAGGTTAGTTAGGTTTAACTAGTTCTAAGTTCTAGGGGACTTATGACCACAGCAGTTGAGTCCCATAGTGCTCAGAGCCATTTGAACCACATTTGAACATCTCAGTGTCATATGTAGGGAATCGTTAGCACAGCCACTAACAGAGTGCCGCCGAAAAGAGTACGAAGACAACCGCGTCCACATACAAAGGCGAATGGCACTGCATCCACTGACTGTCTAGAACTAGACATGAGGGCAGGTGACAGTATGAAGGTTTGCAGTCTAGTGATATGTACGGAAAACTGTGGAACTGTATTTCATTCCGTTCCTGGAGCATCCCTTGGAATTGTATATTCCAACACGATAACGCAGTTCTAAATAATACATCTGGTGTATTTTGACTGCTTTTCAGATGTGAAATTTTTGTCGTGGGCTGAAAGTTTCCAAACCTGTGGCTAAAATTGTATTTTGACACCAGGTGTAAAACTGGCATTGAATATGAGAGTTTTAAAGCGCGACCTTTATGACTCCAATTCTGATACAAGGATCACGCACCTGTTGAGGCGCCCTCCACACAGTTAAACATAGTCTAACATCATAAAATGTACATTGATACTTGAATCTGTGCGACAGTTAATTTATAAATGGTTAGTTTAGACTTAAGGCGTTCAATTAATGCAAAGAGCTGGAGTGCTGGCTTGTTACTACAATAAACTGAAACACACTCCAGTGTGCATATATATATATATATATATATATATATATATATATATATATATATATATATATATATATATATATATCCGAAAGACAGTTTCAGTAAAATGGTATAGAAATATGTTTGTTGAGCACATGTGTTGGTAATAAGCACAACGGACATGCCAAAATCTTTACACTGAATGACTGAGCAAACGGAGTAATACCGAAACTCTACTCAAGATAAAAGTTTCTCCCGTGGCATGTTCTTGAGTAGCATTCCAGACACGCACTATCGGCATTATAAGTTCTGGTCTAGAGCAGGACGAATCTTTTGAAAATGCTATAGATTATTGCCTACCGAGTCAAAAGGACAGCGTCTGGTGATGAAGGGTACGACATAGGTGTCTCGTTTTCTCAGTTAGTTCCAGGGAATCTTTTACTACCACGATGTCCTCAGCAGCATAGTGTGGATCAAGTGAAAGGAGCACTGTCTCAAAGGAGCAGCACCGAGCGAGGTGGCGCAGTGGTTAGCACACTGGACTCGGATTCAGGACGACGACGGTTCAAACCCGCGTTCCGGCCAACCTGATTTAAGTTTCCCGTGGCTTCCCTAAGTCGCTTAAGGCAAATGCCGGGATGATTCCTTCGAAAGGGCAGAGTCCAATAAATACGATGTAAGCATTACACAGAAATGTTATATTAAAGCAGGGGAAACATATTTCTCTCAAGACAGGTCAATGTTCTACACAATACCGTCAGACATGGGTATCGTTGACTTAGGACTGGTACCCTCGAACAATGTTATTCCACAAGTCCTAAGAAAGAGATTATACAGGGTGGTCAGAAAATGTCTGAAACGCTTGTAGGGATGTTGCAGGGCAGGTTGTACTGAGGCATGAATGTTAAGGAAAAAATTCGATACATTGCGCCGTTTCCGAGTTATTTAGCATTGAGGTTAGCCAATCAGATCGTCGCGCCCGTAAATTCAAGTTTCAGCTAACGAGTCAAAGCACGCGTTGGGCAACACCGCCCCTGGCAGGCCGCTTGAATGCGAGCGCGCAACGCCCCGATTGGCTACATTCTATGCTAAATAACTCGGAAACGGAGCAACGTATCGAATTTCTTTTGTTAACATTTATGTCTCAGTACAACCTGCCCTGTAACATCCCTACAAGCATTTCACACATTTTCTGATCACCCTGTATGTATTGCACAGAATTAAGCCATTCCCCATTAAAGAAACCGCGCGTTTATATGCAGTTGATGTGTTGTGTGTACAAGAAAGAAAACTGAGATGGAAGATATCGAAGCCAAGAAACGGAAACTGGAGCATATGGCGAAGACAGATGCCACATAGGACAAATATAGACTGCAGTTGCAAAAGGTGAAGCCATTTCTGAAGTGCGAGAAAGGCATATACCTTGCTTTAAACACAGTGTATGGAGAAACCTGGCTACAAGTGGGGAATATAAAATATCTGTACACACTTTTAAAGAGTATTGGTAAGTGGCTAAATGTTGGAGTCCTTGCTGAAACTGCTGTATTCTAGCAAAATTTACTACGTTAAAGAAAACACAAAAAAATCTGTTTATAGAACTCCACTCCCACCTGTATCTTCTTACAAAGGATGGTTACACTGTATTCGATAGAGAATTCCACAAGATAGTACAGCAGAAGGGTTGGTTGCGTATAGTCAGGAAGATGTGGAGTGTCATAACGACAGTTTTATGCAGTAAATAAGAGGTAAAATTAAACTCCCAAACGCTAGAAGTTTTGCAGGAAGGAAGGGAATTAATTATTAAAACCATAAAACAGACGTTTTACAGGAAAAATATTAGATACATATTGGAAGTCGAGAATATACCTCCTTTGTATCTGTCAAATTACTGGATGGAGACAGAATTAGAAGATTCCAACGTCGATGTAAATTATAAATGTAAATTATTAAAACTACACCAAATAAAAATAAAGAAAGGGTTGCTTTCAGTGTGTCAATTCATATACAGAAATTATTAAAGATTTTCTACCAGAATATTTGCTTGTCTTACTCGCTGACCTACCGAAAATCCTAAGAATTTTCCTATTTGTGATAATCTACGTGCACATCGGGATAGTGGGTCGTCGGGTGGCCCTGAAAAGTAGCCAAAACTAGATTGCTGAAAGTATACTATCCCTCGTTTCGTACCTGTAACAAGTTAATTCTAACATGGCCTCATCACACATGTCAATTACTAACACTACAACTACTGGGAAGCATCATAAACGTCCATCATTGTAGTCTTTACACAGCCCACCATATTACACAAATATTCTCATTCTTGCCACGGATACTGAACTCTGGTACCGAGGAATTGCTCTTTTTCAACTTCTATAACCACAGCGAAGTCACTATCCACATTTATTCGTTTAGATCTACACGCTGCGACGTTATATGTGCTGGCAAGGAGTAGCACTCATGCCGGGCGATTTGCCTGTGATTCTGTGAGCTGTTGCAGCTCCAATGGCGGCAGCTGCCTGAAATGGTTGTGCCGGTTTCAACAGTATAGTTGAACGAAGGTAGCTGTTGTGGCTGTGGCGTTACGCTATAGTTGAACGACACCTGGTCCAACAAGGCAGGACGCTCGTCTGCAGGCTGCTGCTGTGGTAGTGTGGGCAGTAGTATGTGGGTGTCCTCGTGCAGCAGTTCCAGTACTACAGTACTACTGGATCAGGGCCACGTTGCGCTGCTGGAACAATAACAAATCATAATTATAATCGAATATATATATATATAATGCTAATAATAATCAAAATATTGTTAGATAACTTATTTTCAAATCTAAAAATCCTATTCCTCTTGTGCCTGGCGGTGCTGGTTGATCCCTGCTGCTGCTGCTGGCACTTAATCATTCTCTCACTACGATTACCAGATTTCCAACGAGGAGGGGGGGTTGGGTTTGGGCAACTGGATTGATAATATAACAAATGGGAAGGTGGGGAGATCTCCTTTCCTATTGGTCCAGCCTTCGTATTGGTCCAGGGGGTATGGGAGGGCGATGGAAGTGGGTTCTCATGGATAAACTTGATCAGTTGCCAATTATTCCACAGTGGACAGAAGAGTGTGTGATCTTGAATTTAAATCACCTCAGTGTGCAACCTGACATGGGAACCCTTATCAGTGACTTTGAGAAAAGAGCGTTATCTGGTTTCGTAACAGGGCTGATAAGTAAAGTAGGTTATCATGACTTGTATTTACGTCGTTTGTGAATATTGTTTGATGGGCATTGATCTACGGATAACGTTGCCTAATGCTGGGAACATCATCAAAATTTAAAGACTCAGATACCAATGATTCTATTTGCGTATCACTTGATCCAGTCACTGGTGTAGTTACTGTGTACAATTCAGCCCCCAATGACTGTTTATCGGAAGGAAGGCATATCATTATGGTAAGAAAAGGTCTTTCTGGAAACTTCCTGTTAGCCTGCTGAGCTTGTTGTTTGTAACCATTATCTGAGTCTGTATAATGTTACGCAGAGAAATGAGTCCTGAAGAACAGCCTAATGCCCACAAAACAAAATTTACCAAGGGCGCAAATGTGAACATGTTCCTTGGTATTTTATGCTAACTTAGGAAGATGTTTATTAGGTAATGTCCTCTGAACTATAATCAGCATATAAGAGAATGTCCTGCAAGATAATCCCAAAGGTTAGTCGAAAACGATGGCAGTGATATCATGGCTGCCTCTGGTCGAGTCTAGGTCCTCAAAACACATGATGCAACTGCATCTGCTGCAGCACAGTGCTATTCCAGTATGCCTCCGCTAATGCAGATAGTAAGGTACGAGATGGTACTGGGTGGATTCGCCTTTCTTTTTTCAGAGGAAATTCGTTTCAGTCTACATTATCATGATGGTCGAATATCTACTAAATCCTACTGAGGTGTATGATTTGTTCAGATACATCTCTTGCGAAACTGAAGTGAAGCTCGCCAGGTGTGATTGTGTGAAGTGATATCAATAATGTATTTTCTCCACAGCAGCGACTACTTCACTGGTAGTCTAGATACCGAAGCTATGCAACAAGTAGGAGTGGAACAAAAAAAAATAATTTCTCCAAAAATACATTAAAAAATCAGCAACACTTTTTCTAAACAGAAAATGAATCATCCAGCAATCCACTGCAATAATCACAGTTTTGTTAATGGTGGATGTGACATGCAAATTATTCAAAGAAGCAGTACTTCAATATCTTAATTAGTAACTTGAAACATTTTAGTTCAGGACACGATCATGTAGAGGAACTATGGCTCGAGCTAAAAGAAAAACAGATGATCATGCGCTGGATATATAGAATAGGTGGGGGCAAAGTTACCCATTTCTGGTTTTACTAAATACCAAAAAAGCTTGCAGCAATATTATTACTATTATGCATACAACACCTAGTTTGACATCTTGGTAACATTGTGTATAAGTTTCATTGTCGTCCAATTATTATTAGAGGAGTAATAGAAATTTTCTTAAAAAATAATTTTGCATACCCCTACCCCGTGCTGTGAGGTAAGAATACACAGATCTGGGGCAAGAGTGCACATTGTGGACTGAAGAAAATAGAAAAAATTACAAATAAATACAGAAAAACAAATTATGAACACTGTTTTTCGGCGAATTCAAAAAGTGGTAATGATCTGAAACAGTGCTGCACAATTGCTTGTTCTTCATCCAATGAAAAAGTTTTTGTGGTTATGCCTAGGTGCCCACCACCTTTGTAAGGCGTCAAACAAATAACACATCTTTCATTCAATTCCTGAAACAATTCCGGTTAAATCAATATGTCACATAACATAGCTACGTGAAAATGCATGAATTTTATTGTTATGCAGATCTAATAAATAAGCCAGCATTTCGTGAATATAAACCACTAACACTCACACTAGTAATTGCACGCAAGTAATTTTGGTTCAAATGGCTCTGAGCACTATGGGACTTAACATCTGTGGTCATCAGTCCCCTAGAACTGAGAACTACTTAAACCTAACTAACCTAAGCACATCACACACATCCATGCCCGAGGCAGGATTCGAACCTGCGACCGTAGTAGTCGCGCGGTTCCGGACTGAGCGCCTAGAACCGCTAGACCACCGCGGCCGGCGCAAGTAATTTCCCCGACCCGAGCTACCATAAGCAGTTCTGAGGGAAGGAGAATTTTACGACGGCACGGCCATCTCGCATTCGGCTGATACCTCACAGTGGGAGACCCAACGGACAGAATGAGATGCCAGAGCCACTGCGTAGGCCATCGGCAAAAGCCACCCCTTGTCGCTGCTTTTAACGACGCCGCTTCACAAAGCCTTTCTACAGGAACACGGCTGAAGATGGAAGATAAAAAGTCCAGAGGAACTCAACTCAAAACACTGGTGACTCACTGTAGCCACCTGTGTTAAAACTCACACGAAATAAAAATCTGTTTATCTCAGTATTACGTAGCAGTAGTTAAACTCTGCCCTACAAAAGAAACGATGCCTGTGATAGGCTACAAAAACTCTAGTGGGTGGAGTTATAACAAGTACGAACGCTCTGACTGGCCAGAAAGAAAATGCGTGGCCATCAGCTTTGATATAGGCAAATTGCAGACAGGGCAATTCGCTTCTTCTCTTGCAGAAAATCATCGAGTGTTTGAACAAGGCGACTCGCGCCATGCTGAGACCATTACATTATGTAAACACTTGTTCACTGGCTCCTCTTAACTCATAATGAGTTAAACTGCAAAGTCTCCTAGTACAGAGAATCGCACTAAGCACTGACAGTTAATGCTTGCAAGCGATTTGAGGACAATGACGTATGCGGTATTCCAGATAAATAATGTGTACCATGCCAATTAATTTATATAGGGAACAACTAGAAGTCTCGGCTTCACTGAAAATGTAGGAAATGTATCAAACTGGTGTTTAACCGTCAAGAGAGATTTAGAATAGATTCTCAGGTTCACAGCTCACGCCGACAGCCGCCACTGACGCCGCCGACGGAAGATAAACACACGTGCTTGTGCTACGCCAGCAAGTGATATTCAATTGACACTCAGGACTGTGGTTGTCTCTGTCTCTCCTATTTTTTTCGTACATGCAACCATGACCTGTAGTTGAACATATTCATATTTGTAGGGCTTAATTGATGCAGAAACGTGAGATATCCGATCTAACGAAAAGGACTGATCAGCCACTGTATAGTTCTTTATATTATGGATTTGTTGAATTGTTTTAATTGTGTACTTTTTTTTTATTGCTCTTTACTGACCTCCATTAAATTTTGGGTATTTTCATTGTGCATTTTGGAGTAATTGATACCTCTGGCCCCAACTGTATTTAATTTGTTTATATTTTTATCGACCCCCAGACATGGTCATTAACCATCTTACCGTTAACGAACCTTATGTGTTGTTGTTGTTGTGGTCTTCAGTCCTGAGACTGGTTTGATGCAACTCTCCATGCCACTCTATTTTGAGCAAGCTTCTTCATCTCCCAGTACCTGCTGCAACCTACATCCTTCTGCATCTGCTTGGTGTATTCATCTCTTGGTCTCCCCCTACGATTTTTACCCTCCACGCTGCCCTCCAGTACCAAATTGGTGATCCCTTGATGCCTCAGAACATGTCCTACCAACCAATCCCTTCTTCTAGTCAACTTAGGGCACAAACGTCTCTTCTCCCCAATCCGAACCTTATAATAGTTAGGAATTTCGCTTCACAGTTGTGAACACCCAGTATCAATGTTCCATTAAGTTTCGGGTGTCCAGCCGCAAGAAATCTCCTTCTTCTTCTAATATTTCGGCTGTATAACGTTCAGCCATCTTCAGAGTAAGCCGCAGTCTCGCGGCTCACTCTGAAGATGACTGAACGTTATACAGCCGAAATATTAGAAGAAGGAGATTTCTTGCGGCTGCACACCCGAAACTTAATGGAACAGTCTTTGCGCCGCCAAAACCTGAAGATTCACACCCAGTATCAATATTTTACCATCCTGTACGTAATTTTGCTAATATTGCTATGTCATGAAGACATTATTAGAGTAAAAATAAACCTTAGTAACGAAAACCTAAGGTTTTCATTTTTGCGAATATATAGTTACGCCTGAGACCATACACTAATTTCTGTTAGTGATTACGTTTCCTTTACAGGGAGTGCAGTGGAACCGACATTGAGATCATTGTCTGATTAAATCACTGTCCGTACTGCTGCACTCTTCTGAACACTGCATGCGTGAGATGGTATCTTCCTTCCTTACAGGCCGTAGGTTGAACACCAAATTCCTAAAACACTCCCAGAGCATCCTTGCGCAACTGCGGTACGAAGATAGATCAGAACCAGTCTCACACATGTTAGACTTTTGGCAGTTTTTAAGAAATTTTCTTAAGGGAGGTACTGAAGACCCAGTAGCTTTGGATGCTTGCCACCTTGAGCTCCCACTTTCAATATGGCCAAGAGCTTGATGGTAGAGCAGCTGTGTTAATGGGTGTCGAGCTGATTTCTCAGTCAGTTTCTGGAAACAAAAAACACCAATGTGGAAGTGTGTTTGAGAGATAGATATATTTGAAAAAAACAGTACCCAACGAAAAAGAAACACAGAGAAAAGAAAAATTAATTCAAGTTCTCTACAGCGAATAATGAGGCATCTAAGGTAAATAAGCATGAACAAAAAACGCTTGAATACACTGGAAGGGACTACATAAGTCAAACTGCAAGTTATGAGGTAAAAGTTCATAAATAATTTCTTGATGCGGTAGAAGTACATCCTGCGAACTTCTACCCCATTAGACCTGCAAGCTTTTACCTTATTCCAACATTTTTCTTCTTCAGGTATCTACAGATAACACATGCAACTGAAGTCGTGGAGATCAAGAAGGATACTGGAAACTTATAGCCACCAGTTCTGGTCCCGAGTTTATCTAATTTTTAAATATACTTACGTTCACCTAACAAGCAGTCAAAACTATGCTAATTTTACTTTGAGAACATACAAAAGTGACTTACTGCATTTTCTCGAGGTGTAAGCGTCCTACTGCCATGAAGCTCCAGATTAGGACTGAAGCGATGATGACATGTGCGCTGCCTGGTGGGAGAATGGTGAACTTCTTCTTTAGGGTCCAGAAAAACCTGATGTATGCTGTTGCCCCACATGTGTTTTCACACCCATCTACCCTGTCTGGTAGAACAATTCATAATGGGAATGACCCTCCATACTATACAGTCACTATAGAAACTTCTAAGGAAAGAGAGACTACTGAATAATAGGAATAAAAAAATCATAAGCTTATAGATAGAAAGATGCTGAATGAAACGCGTTTGGCCGTCAAGAGGTCATTATGTGAAGCCTTCAGTGACTTCGGCAGCAGAATATTACGAGAAGAGTTTTTATAAAATCAGAAGAAATTGCTGTTGTATGTAAATGATGTTAGTGGCACCGAAGTTAATATCCGGACAGGAGACAGGAACTAAAACTGGGGTCAGAAAAGCAAAGCAAAAGCAGAAATATTTAGTTCTGTTATCAAATGTTCCTTTACAAAGGAAAATGTAGGTGTTATACGTGTCGTGGATTAATGTACAAAACATCTGCATTTGCCTACAGTTTTATTATCACCTGCATGGTAGGAGATAAAAGACTACACATATAAAGAACAAAGAGAGTGTTTATTTGCAATCCTCAAGATCGAGAAGTAATGTCCCAATTTAATTCTTGTTTTACTGCAAATTTGGCAGTCGAACAGATGCATTGTTTCTTGGCTTGCAAAAGGTATTTCGACTCAGTACCACATATACGCTTATTACCGAAAGTACAATCATGTGACAAGACTGAGGATTACTTGGTTACATGACCGTTTTGTTTCCAAAACTGTCCCATAACTGGATCAGAATTAGAAAGACCAATGAAATTGGAGTAATTAATCCTCATCGATAAACGAAATGTGTATCACTGTCAGTAATTGCCAGTGCTTAATTAATTTAGATTACATTCTCACACTATCAAAGCATATTGTACTGGGACACAAGCGAGTAGATGCACAGCAGACCATATTAGCTGGAAAGAGGGGGAGGGAGGGGGTGGGGGACACACCTGGAGAATTCACAGAAGTCGCTGGCAGCGTCGGAGGTCAATGCCATGTGATCAGACCAGCCAGTGCTTCAAGGTAGTCGGCCCTGGACGCTGGACACCGAGGTTCACAATGTAGTGCCAGGACACGGCAGAGCCTGTTTTTAACAAACTGCGGATGGAAGAAGGAGATTCGTCATTTTTTTTTACAGAGACCTGGAAGAATGCGTTTGTAAACAGAACCGCCGCTATAGATAACATCTGACAGTGGAGTGAGGACCAGGGCAGTTGTCACACCTTTGAGGGAGTGCGATGCTCCCACCTAGCTCAGGCACTGGCATACAAAAATGTTTAACACAATGTAAGAGCCGCAACGACTGGCTAACATAAATAATTTACAAACTAGAGATAGGAAAACAACTATGATGCAGAGGTCCAACCTCGTTGGCCATAGACAGAGAGAGAAAGAGAGGAATACAGTTTTTCAGAATCAAGTATTAGGGAGCGTGTTACTGTTTAATTGCCTGAAGAGTCAGGGAAGGGAACCAGCTTCTTTCAAGACACCTTTCTAGTTATCGGCATTCGGAATAATCATACTTAAACCAATCAAACTGATGTGGCGACGGATAACGCGGATACACGAGTGCTCCTTCTACAATGCAGACGGCACACAACCACTTCTCCGCCAAGGTTCTCCCTCACCTGAATTCTCCGCATCTCGTCAGCCGGGCGTCTCTGTACCAGGCGCCTCTTTGAGCAGACGAGCTGGGGGCTTAGAAATTTTTCCGGTTGATTTGAACATAGCCGCAGAGGCAAGTTCCTGGTACGAAAGCAATTTCGCAGCCACTTCAGTCTCCACCTGCAGATTAACACGATGACAACTAGGCGCGACCGCGAGACGAACTGTAGAGACAGTCAAGTCATTTCTACCGAGTTTCAGTAATTTCAGGCTTCATTCTCAAGACTTCCTTGCAGTTTTTGCGATCAATATTCTTTCAACTCCTGCCTCACACGCAAACGCATGCCCTTCTATAGCGATATCGGCCTGTTAATACTAACCTTCGGGCAATCACGGCACGATTTCGCGAATACAATTGTTTTATACTAAAACACGGTTATAAGAAACAGACCTCATATCCCTTAACCAGACTCGCAAGGGTATTACACTCCTGGAAATGGAAAAAAGAACACATTGACACCGGTGTGTCAGACCCACCATACTTGCTCCGGACACTGCGAGAGGGCTGTACAAGCAATGATCACACGCACGGCACAGCGGACACACCAGGAACCGCGGTGTTGGCCGTCGAATGGCGCTAGCTGCGCAGCATTTGTGCACCCCCGCCGTCAGTGTCAGCCAGTTTGCCGTGGCATACGGAGCTCCATCGCAGTCTTTAACACTGGTAGCATGCCGCGACAACGTGGACGTGAACCGTATGTGCAGTTGACGGACTTTGAGCGAGGGCGTATGGTGGGCATGCGGGAGGCCGGGTGGACGTACCGCCGAATTGCTCAACACGTGGGGCGTGAGGTCTCCACAGTACATCGATGTTGTCGCCAGTGGTCGGCGGAAGGTGCACGTGCCCGTCGACCTGGGACCGGACCGCAGCGACGCACGGATGCACGCCAAGACCGTAGGATCCTACGCAGTGCCGTAGGGGACCGCACCGCCACTTCCCAGCAAATTAGGGACACTGTTGCTCCTGGGGTATCGGCGAGGACCATTCGCAACCGTCTCCATGAAGCTGGGCTACGGTCCCGCACACCGTTAGGCCGTCTTCCGCTCACGCCCCAACATCGTGCAGCCCGCCTCCAGTGGTGTCGCGACAGGCGTGAATGGAGGGACGAATGGAGACGTGTCGTCTTCAGCGATGAGAGTCGCTTCTGCCTTGGTGCCAATGATGGTCGTATGCGTGTTTGGCGCCGTGCAGGTGAGCGCCACAATCAGGACTGCATACGACCGAGGCACACAGGGCCAACACCCGGCATCATGGTGTGGGGAGCGATCTCCTACACTGGCCGTACACCACTGGTGATCGTCGAGGGGACACTGAATAGTGCACGGTACATCCAAACCGTCATCGAACCCATCGTTCTACCATTCCTAGACCGGCAAGGGAACTTGCTGTTCCAACAGGACAATGCACGTCCGCATGTATCCCGTGCCACCCAACGTGCTCTAGAAAGTGTAAGTCAACTACCCTGGCCAGCAAGATCTCCGGATCTGTCCCCCATTGAGCATGTTTGGGACTGGATGAAGCGTCATCTCACGCGGTCTGCATGTCCAGCACGAACGCTGGTCCAACTGAGGCGCCAGGTGGAAATGGCATGGCATGCCGTTCCACAGGACTACATCCAGCATCTCTACGATCGTCTCCATGGGAGAATAGCAGCCTGCATTGCTGCGAAAGGTGGATATACACTGTACTAGTGCCGACATTGTGCATGCTCTGTTGCCTGTGTCTATGTGCCTGTGGTTCTGTCAGTGTGATCATGTGATGTACTGACCCCAGGAATGTGTCAATAAAGTTTCCCCTTCCTGGGACAATGAATTCACGGTGTTCTTATTTCAATTTCCAGGAGTGTAGGTTAGCATTGACGACGTTCGTCAGATCATATATCATGCACTTTAGCCTAGTAAACTGAGTTGATTGTGATTCTTGTTTAATTTAGTTGAAAACGGGTTCCCGATTCATTATTTTATACGGGAACGATTTAATCATGTCAAATCAGCGGGGCCACTTTGCATACCTCTAGTTAACATCCATGCCGCTTATCCTTACAACAACACATCATCTTACCTTTGATAGGGGGCCATCGACAGATGTAGTAACTGCACGTTGGCCCCAGGAAAGTACGTTGGGCTGGGCCCTTGCTGGTCATAATCTATGTTAATGACCCTGCCGTCAGTAGAAATTATAACCTCAGACTTTTCGCAGATGGTGCCATAATCTACACTCATGCTCATAAATTAAGGATAATTGCAGAATGTGGTGCCACACAACGTGGCACTACACAAAAGCTGGCGCTAATAGCATAGGCACATAGGGAACACACACGACACAGATCTGTAAGTCCACGGTATTGGTGATAAGTTGAGAAAACCATCCCGAAACACATGTGCTACAAAACGCCATTGTTTCCTGCGCATGTACCCCGACATCAATATGGGATATGATCACCATGCACACGTACACAGGCCGCATAACGGGTTGGCATACTCTGGATCAGGTGATCGAGCAGCTGTTGGGGTATAGACTTCGATTCTTGAACCAGCGCCTGTCGGAGCTCCTGAAGTGTCCTAGGGGTGTGAAGACGTGTAGCGATACGTCGACCGAGAGCATCCCAGACGTGCTTGATGGGGTTTAGGTCTGGAGAACAGGTAGGCCACTCCATTCGCCTGATATCTTCTGTTTCAAGGTACTCCTCCACGATGGCAGGTCGGTGGTGCCATGCGTTATCATCCAGACGTGCTTGATGGGGTTTAGGTCTGGAGAACAGGTAGGCCACTCCATTCGCCTGATATCTTCTATTTCAAGGTACTCCTCCACGATGGCAGTTCGGTGGTGCCGTGCGTTATCATCCATCAGAAGCAAGGTGGGACCCACTGCACCCCTGAAAAGGAGGACATACTGGTGCAAAATGACGTCCCGATACACCTGTCCTCTTACAGATCCTCTGTCAAAGACATGCAGGGGTGTACATGCACCAGTCATAATCCCACCCCACACCACCAAACCACGACCCTCATACAGGTCCCTTTCAAAGACATTAAGGGGTTGGTATCTGGTTCCTGGTTCACGCCAGATGAAAACCCGGCGACAATCACTGTTCAGACTATACCTGGAGTCGTCTGTGAACATAACCTGGGACCACTGTTCCAATGATCATGTACTGTGTTCTTGACACCAAGCTTTACGGGCTCTCCTGTGACCAGGGGTCAGTGGAATGCACCTTGAGGTCTCCAGGCATATAAACGATGACTGTTCAGTCGTCTGTAGACTGTGTGTCTGGAGACAACTGTTCCAGTGGCTGCGGTAAGGTCCTGAGCAAGGCTGCCTGCAGTACTCCGTAGCCGTCTGCGGGCACTGATGGTGAGATATCGGTCTTCTTGTGGTGTTGTACGCTGTGGACGTCCGGTACTGTAGCGACTGGACACGTTTCCTGTCTGCTGGAATCGTTGCCATAATCTTGAGGTCACACTTTGTGGCACACGGAGGGCCCGTGCTACGAACTGCTGTGTTTGACCAGCCTCCAGTCTTCCTAGTATTCTATCCCTCATGACGTCACCAATATCTGTTCTTTGAGTCATTTTCAACACTCATTCACCATTGGCATGTCTGAAAACGTCTACACACCTACTCGCTGCACCATAGTCTGACATGCACCAACACACCTCTCCGTATGTGGACTGTTAGCAGCGCCACCATGCGGCGACCGCAGGTCCAATGCACCGCATGGTCATACCCCGAGGTGATTTAAGCACGCAAACCGCCCAGCAGAGCGTTGTTTCACCATGTATCAGCATTATCCTTAATTTATGAGCATGAGTGTATAATGAAGAACAAGTCATAACTTGATAAGGTTTCACAGTGGTACAGAAATTGTCAACTCCCTTGAAATATTAAGAAATGAAAAGACATAGTATCCTATGACTATAGCATCAATGAGTCACAGCTGGAATCGATCAAATTATACAAATGCCTGGGTACGGCAATTTGTAGGGACGCGACACGGAACGATCACACTGTCTCAGTCGTAGATGTAGCAGGTGGTAGACTGCGGCTCATTGGCAGAACACTAGAGAAATGCAATCAGTCTATAAAGGAGATTGCGGACAAAATTGTCGTGCGACCCTTTCCAGAATATTGCTGACGCTCATGGGACCCATAACAAACAGGACTAGCAGGACATGAAGAAAGTCAGCACGAATGGTCACAGGTTTGTTTGAGTCGTGGCAAAGTTTCAGGAACATGCTCAAAGAACTGAACTGACAGACGCTCGAAGATAGGCGCAGCTATACCGAGAAACTCAACTTAGAAAGTTTCTAGACCCAGTGGCATGAATCTACGAATATACTACAGCATCCCACATATCGCTCCAATAGGATCGCAAAGACAAGATTAGAGCAATTGCAGCGCGCACAGAAGGTTTTAAGCAATCATTCTTCGCCGGCCGTGGTGGCCGAGCGGTTCTAGGCGCTACAGTCTGGAACCGCGCGTCCGATACGGTCACAGGTTCGAATCCTGCCTCGGGCATGGATGTATGTAATGTCCTTCGGTTAGTTAGGTTTAAGTAGTTCTAAGTTCTAGGGGACTGATGACCACTGATGTTAAGTCCCATAGTGCTCAGAGCCAGTTGAACCAATCATTCTCCCAGCGCTCCGAGCATGAATGGAATGGGAAAATGTCCTAATATCTTGTACTCTTGGACGTACTCTCAGCCATGCACTTCATAGTGGTTTTCCGAGTACATGTGTAGATGTAAGTGTAAAGTAAAACTTGCTTTTTAAGAAATAAAAGAGCAATTTACCCATAAAGGTATATTTTCAGGTGATCGGCCGCTGAAGATTAATTTTTATTACTCTGTTTGTCCATCTTTTCAGAGATGGTTGTGCGACTTGGCTGTTCGATACAGGATGTCAAATCAAACACCTTTCAGCCGTCTAATTTCCAAACTTATTTTATTTAGCTACCAGTTTCGGCGATTTTCTACGCCATCTTCAGGCCCCTGAAGATTCCACCTCGTTCTGGTCAATGCAGGGACCAGCAATACTGGTATTAGTAGGCTTCTGCTTGCTATAACGATCTCATCAACCATCATCTGCATTTTTATTTCTGTCCAGTATTTCCACAACTGTCTTAGTAGTTTTCACCGGAAGCTGCGAACGATGATCCAATAAGTGCTTATTACGAGGGCTCCAGCCAGACCGTAACGTGTTTTTAGTGACACATTTCTCCCGATGTCTGCTACTAATGTAGGTTCTTCCACCAAAGCATCAACCTCTTAGTACTCTATGGCGTAAACTAGTGTAACTTCGCGGTTGTTTATTTGTTTACATAAGCATTGTAGGTCACATACATACACACATTTTAGCATAAAAGTCAACACGTAATGTTGCTTTTGTTGTTCTCAAGTATTGTGTTCGATGAAATAATTAACTTTTTTTCTTTTTTAGTGAGCTACTTACTTGAACGAGTGCATTTATTATCGATAATTTGGTTAGAAAACCAGTAATGGAGTAAACTTATTCTATAATGTGATATATTTCCTCAAAATCAGTACTATAAGACAAAGGTGGTCAGAGATGGTTTAAAATTTCTGGAGACTCAAGTCTCCGTTTCTAGCAATGCTGCAGAGTACTGTACTGAGCGATAATCCGTGAATCTGTACAGAATGACGCCAATTTTTGATTGTATTTAAGACCTATGAGACCTGTTAGAAAACCAAGATTGCTTCAAATCAGTATAGATGAAATAATGCTCGAGAGACAGTGGCATTTAGCGAAACTGATTACGCTTTAACTTTCAATGATATGTTCTCTCTCGCTAGTGATATTCAATATCTTCAATCGCCTCTACTTTCCCCCTTACAGGGTCGCCTCATCCTGTTTGCATGTAAATCACTGAATTATTTTACGTCTGTCATCAGTGATTCAGGTTCTGTTTCCATCTGGAAGCCCCTCTAGTTTTAAAGTTAAAGCAATTACAGCTCTCGGTCGCAAAAATTAAGTCTTTTGACCTGGTTTCCACACTTCTATGAGTGCCTTCATGAGAATTAAATGTTCAAACACCCAAATTTGAATATTTAATTTCTCATGAAGGCACTCATACAAGTGTCGAAACCAGGTCAAAAGATGGTTCAAATGGCTCTAAGCACTATGGGACTTAACATCTGAGGTCATCAGTCCCCGAGACTTAAACCTAACTAACCTAATGACATCACACACATCCATGCCCGAGGCAGGATTTGAACCTGCGACCGTAGCAGCAGCGCGGTTCCGGATTGAAGCGCCTAGAACCGCTCGCCCACAGCGGCCTGCTCAGTTCAAAAGACTTAATTTTTGCGACCGAGGGCTGTAATTACTTTAACTTTAATTTGTAAACGGTCACTGACTACGCAGCCATGTTTAAAGCCTTTTAGTTTTGTTCTTATGATGAGATCCACTACCGTGCACTGAAATGTCACGAAGGTGTGAGAACACAAGAAATAAGTGACGACCACCTCATTTTGTGTTTGTTTTAAGCGTCTTTTTTCGTTTAGATCACTAGTAAACCATACTTTTGTTCAAGTTCTTAGAACTTACGTTCTCAGCCATCTGACGGCTCTTCAAAAAGAAAAAGTCTGCTTCGGAAGTAAAGAACAGCGTGCAAATTGACGCCTGTTCCTTGGTATCAGTTTTGTACTAAGTAGTAAGTGGCAGGGAAATCACATTGTACGGACTAGCTAAATTATAGTGCATGCCTATAAAAAAGATGCGCAGCAAATGTGGTGCCCAGTAAACTGGCAGCGAGAAAAAGGAAATGAATTGCTTCGCTCATTTACGTCGTAAAATTACATTTAATGGCAGGGCGATAGTCGGAGTAGAGAAACGGACAGCTCGGACGTGATAGGCGCTTAATGAAGGGGTACTTGTTACACAGCGTACAGATTTAATTACGATAAACATTATTCAACGTGTGGACTGCGACGCTTGGTTTTTTAAAGATAAACAGTGGAAAATTGTATGTAGGGTACATACTCATTGTCTACCGAAGCATGTTATCGATATTTCAGAGACAGCGATGGGCGTTAATAATGGGTGGAAAGCAACAGCGCCAGGCTATCAAATAAGTAGCTTCAGAGACAAGACTCGCTGGTAACAGAGAACTGCTCGTAATTCGCTTCTAGGCGAGGGAGAGTCCCGTCAATTAGTCGACAGTATTTCGTATCTATGCTCACACTTCTCAGATTACCCGTATTGTCTTGCGACAGTGAGAACAACTGCGTATTCAAGGTGAACAATGAAAATCTTGTCCTTTGTAAGCATTTTCTATCATTATATTAGCAAACCGGCAGCCTGATTAAATTAAGTCACTGCTGTTGGTTAACGTCTTCGTTTACTGGATAGGTATTATACACATTTCAGAAACGAAACAAACTATGAAGTAGAGCCGCTCGGGATTAGCCGAGCGGTCTTAGGCGCTGCAGTCATGGACTGTGTGACTGGTCCCGGCGGAGGTTCGAGTCCTCCCTCGGGGGTGGGCGTGTGTGTTTGTCCTTAGGATAATTTAGGTTAAGTAGTGTGTAAGCTTAGGGACTGATGACGTTAGCAGTTAAATCCCATAAAATTTCACACACATTTTTTTATGAAGTAGAAGAAAAATGAAATAATTAGCCAGTTAGAAGATATTCATTATCAGATATACTAAAGACATAGCGATAGTTCGAGATTCAAAATATTATATGATTAAAAGTAAGTAAGAATAAAACTAAAACAGTAACAATTATTTTAAAAAATATTAAAATGGTCAACGTGGATGTCGCTGAACTTAATCAGATAAAGCAGTTTTGTTAGCTGCAAGGTACAATTACTACGGGAAGTAAAGTGGGCACAAGCCTGATACAGGGAACAGAATGGAGGATGCTGCAATTGATAATACGTATATTTGGAAGCAATGCACTTCTCATAACTGTACCTGAAGGAGAAGTATTAGGGAAAAAAATCAAGAGGACGCCCAAGAGAAATTATTTCGTGGGCATTAACAACGGAAGAAATGCAAAAGATATGAAAAGAATAGCAAACGATAAGAGTAACATACTTGCTTTGGATGTGCTTGCTATACAGTGCTTGTCTATATCTTAAAACAGAAAATAGTTGTCACTGTTTTCATTCTAAGACCATGTGGCTTATCATGCAACTTTTACCAGTTATCCGATGCAAAGAAAAAGGAACCAACTGATGAATGAGAAACTTCGCTGAAAAAAGAGGAAACTGTGTTTGTTCAGGGCGAAAAACAATTCTAAGAAAGATTTATGTAAAAGCAAACACGGTTTTAAACATCATTATGGGTAATTATAGCCCACATTTAGAGTTTTTCTGGTGTAGAAAACCTGAGTACCTACTACATAGTCGAAGCATGGGGTCACTGTAAAACAATTAGTTTACTTTATACGCCATGTAATTAAATGAGACTCTCTTAAGAGTGTAGAAGAATGGTTTGGGGGGGGGGGGGGAGAATGAGTGGAGAAAGAACTTCTTACAGGAATAAAAACAGTGCATCCAATGCCTGACCAAAAAATACTGAAGAAGGGGGACGACGAAATGAATCGAGTCAAATTTACTAAAAACTCGACAGTGAAAGCTAACTTATCACTATGACGCAGCACCCCTATGGTCTGGATCCATGCACTGATTTGGATGGGAGGGGTGTCATAAAGCCGTTGTATACCTCTTCCGAGGCAAAATGTCTCACAACTGTTGTCAACTGATCCTCGGTTTCCTGCATGTAGACACGGCTACTAAGTTGACGTATGAGCTGGCCCCACAAGAGTTGTATGGGGGCAGATGTAGGGGTTGTGCTGACCACGGGTTTACCTCATTGTCAGTATCACGCAGATATCACTGTCACACCTGAATGCCCCATAAACGAAGGCAATGCTCGATTCTACAGACGTCCAAACGGAGACCCACACTGAGGTCTCTCTCAAACTCCGTCAGGTGGTGATAACGTTATCTCACACAAGTGTGTGTGTCCTTCACAGTGGTCACTCAACATACGGTGCTCTTCACTCTCCTTGTACACCCTACCAGGCCTGGTAATAACGCTAACGCACTTTGATGACCGTTCTACTTGTCACAGACAATTGGAGATGTAACAAATTTACATACCCACCGATGGTGCTGTGGCGTTCTTTATACAAGCGTAATGGTCTTTAAAAAATTATGAGTCTGTTTGCCAATGAATATGAAATGCGTAATGTTTGTGTTATGCAAATTTGCTGCGTGATTTGTTTTCTAACAAATGGTGTGCTTAATCAGTTTTACTGTAATCCAAAAAATTTAAAACAACTCAATCTGGAAAACCAATACCCAATGCCCATAATGAAGTCAATCCCACTGAACTTTACCCACTCTCGTGAGCATCGAGTTCTATGTCCCTGTACAATAAACTGGCAAAATCCTCTGTGCAAATAAACAATGAAATAAATTTTCCTCGGCTCTAGAGTTCCAACGGATGTAATCTTGGTATTCTGATCTCTCCACAGAGGCATAGGAAAAATTCAGTCTTGGCACAGAGAAGTGCAATGCCGGCCGTAAAATACCTTCGTACAAATAATATCAGTAGCTTGAGTGATAAATGAATAACCTTGCAAATATTGAGTGAAAATTCTGGACATTGGTTCAGTACTGTGCAATGCTGCCCACACTGAAACTGTTACAAACATTAATACCTTTCTGATTCTGGCACATTAATTTTTTGTTTCTGATTGAAAAATGATTTCTTTTAGAAAGTATTCATTTGATTTAAATAAACACGCCATGGAAGAGGATCAGGTACTGATAAGGGCATATGCTAAGATCGAATGCTTCAGTCTGAAAATTGTATTCAAGATAAAGTTTCATCTTCACAAAATCTGATATGAAACATTTTACATTAACTTCAAAACCAGTAAACTTCTCGACTGTCCTACAATTCTCACTTACTGTCGCAATTAAAAACACTTCGATTGTTACATGAGAAAAAGTCTGACATCGTTTGACAAAATAGACTTCAAAATTAAACTTCTCGTATCAAGATTACAAAACACACAAGATATTGCAAATCGGATATACCTAATCAACCTATACATTAAATCTGATGGAAAATCGTTGGTTCCTAGTTCGAGGGACAGTATTGTAAAATTCAGCCAAATCCACAGGTCGCGTTGCTGCACAATTAAAACTACATATACAAAATTTCATTACATTACAAATTTCTTCCCGTTGCTTTCCCTTTGAGTTACAGTATAAATTCATTACTCTTCTATAATTGCGACGGACAGTGATAAATATTTCTTAACGATCAGTATCACTTCAGTTCTTGATAATCTTGCAGCCTCACAAATCAATAATACACACTTCACACTTTTATTGAAATAACTACGACCAACATTTACCGGCTGTGTGTCAGCACAAACGATATCATTCATCACTTCATTTTACAAAAACTGTATTATGCTGTGTCGATAGACCAATAATTAAATTCTCACAGCTAGCCACGAACTTTAAATCTTACATCCTACCTAGAACAGAGTACAAAGGCAACTGCCACTGCGCTACACGCGCTCCTACTTACGATCGATTCTATCACTCTGGTAACACCTTTGGTACAGTGGTGTCAAAGATACAGTCTCTTCTACGTATGACAACCGTTTCAGTCATTTTTCATGAATTATATTACAAAATCGGGATCCACGTACAAGTGGACCCCACACAGTGTGAACGAGTACGAAGTTACATTGAAATCCGGCCATGTCATCTGGGTGCTTCACTTTTTTTGCCACGCAGGGTATTCCTTACATTGGATTCAGGTGTACTCGTTCACCACGGAAACGTTTCGTTCTCTTCAGAACAATTTAGAAGGGAAAACTGAAGGATCTGGGTATATGATGAGTCTAACGAATTAAGCACGGGTCCGTCTTTTTGCAAGTACACAAATTACTGTTTTGCTTTAACACACTGTAAGGTGCAATATTTTTGGTTTACTTATTCTAGGATTTAAGACAACTATGTCAGTTGAAATGACATGTTTAATGTCGCAATATTAGCCCAAAGCCGGCCGAAGTGGCCGCGCGGTTCTGGCGCTGCAGTCTGGAACCGCGAGACCGCTACGGTCGCAGGTTCGAATCCTGCCTCGGGCATGGATGTGTGTGATGTCCTTAGGTTAGTTAGGTTTAACTAGTTCTAAGTTCTAGGGGACTAATGACCTCAGCAGTTGAGTCCCATAGTGCTCAGAGCCATTAGCCCAAAAATATACGCTTTTACACAGTTTTCATTGTGACAAAAAAAAAGCAGTTGTCAGGATAATGCATCTCGTTAACATCAAAAGGTCAAATAATCCTAAACACAACAATATTAAATTTTAACTCTCAGAAGGTTAAATTTTCCTAAACACGACAATATTAAACTAGAAGTTTCTTTACAAAATGGCTCTGAGCACTATGGGACTCAACTTCTGCGGTCATTAGTCCCCTAGAACTTAGAACTAGTTAAACCTAACTAACCTAAGGACATCACACATAAATGCCCTAGGCAGGATTCGAACCTGCGACCGTAGTGGTCTCGCGGATCCAGACTGCAGCGCCCAGAACCGCACGGCCACTTCGGCCGGCGGTTTCTTTACAAAATTGTTCCTAGACTTTCGTTATGATATTGGTCAGTACTACGAAAGTCGTCCGATTCCAGTTCAAAGGTCGGTACTGTTATTAGGATGACAATCAAGTCTACGGTGAATGGTTAGTTACGTGACAAATTGAGCAAAGCATTACCCGAGGTCGCTCGAGTTTACAGTGGACGCAAGCTGGTGAACCAACAAGTTCATGTCTCCGCACGCGGTACTTACCTTAAGCTGTGATTAGCTGTCATCTGCTAGGCCGCTCTCTTCAGCTGAAATTCCTATAAGACTAATTACACCTTTGCTGAATTTTCCAGCAGAAACTTTCCCTAAGTTTCTTGTTATGCGAGAGAACATGTACTCATCCCTAGTCTTAGAACATGGCGATATACACGCGCATGGTTGGAGCAGCGTGCATATTATAATGCCCTCTAAGTTCTCGCAAGAACAATTAACTAATTGGCTGATTCGTTCCTCCAGATTTGGAGCTAAACGATGCTACAGCTAATTTCTAGCTGGATATCAGCCGCTGTGTTCACACAAATTACTTCTCTGCATCGTGCAGAGTGTTATGCGCTCCGTTCTGCACTTGATGCCAGTTACAGAAGAGTCCACGAAAATTTCTGTCTTGTCTTACTCATAGCCGAACTGTCTCCCCCACCTGGGTTCTTTCGTTCTTCACGTCACGGCTTTTTTCGACCAATAGGAGTGTTCCTCTTATTTTGTGGATCTACCAATCGCAAGGTCCCTACCATTAAATTGCGTCAAAACTTCGGCTCTTTTCTCCTTCCTAACGCGTTTCCGCCTATCGGACGTTTTGTGCCCATTCCAGACGCCTAAATGTGGACATTGACTCTCTCATGTGTGTACCACTCACTGGACACATGGGCGAAAATGCGTCACTGGGCTTGTTTCGTATCCATCTGGAATTCCGAAACGCAGTTTCCTAAAAGCTTTCTTTCCTGTCCTGCCTCAGATGGACCGTTATACTCGCTCTTCCCGTCTGAGTCACCTGGTCGGTCGTTGAGTTTCCACCTGGGACACCCCTTTAAGTGGTTTCTGTGGTACTCTGTGTAGCACGGCCTTGCCTCTGGGTCGTCCCTCTGAATTCCAAACTAAAACACCTCTCGCTGCTTGTTTCACCTTCTGTTCGGACATACATTATAGGAACAGTGTGTTAATTACTGTCGATTGGGTGTCATCCCTGTTCTGCATTACATACTAATAGGCAAATTTGCTCATAACCGCCGAATTAAGTTAGGTATCATATTCACCTTCCCTCTGCAATGAATGAAGCTCTCATGTAATGTGTGAATCTGACCTTCATTTATTCTGCCACCTTACAACCCAAATATGTTTTACCCCAGTCTGTCACGTTCAGTTTACATTGGCAGCTACGACACATACACACTGAGGTGACAAAAGTCATGGGATGCCTCTTAATATGGTGTCGGACCTCACTTTGCCTGTCGTAATGCAGCAACTCGATGTGGCATAAACTCAACAAGTCGCTGGAAGTCCCCTGCAGGAATATCGAGTTATGCTGCCCCTGCAGCCATCCGTAACTGCGAAAGTGTTGCCGGTACAGGATCTCTGCACGAACTGACCTCTCGATTATGTCCCCAAAATGATCGAGGGGAATCAAGGTGGGCGATCGAATTATCCAGGATGTTCTTAAGTCTAGTGCAACACTTGTGGCCCAGTGACATGGCGCCCTGTCATCCATACAAATTCCATGGTCTCCATGGAAGTCTTTATGGTATCCAAGTGGCCGCACACAACTATTTCCAGTCAATGATCGGTTCAGTTGGACCAGAGGCCCCAGACCATTAACACAGTCGACACCATTATCTAGCGACCACCAGCTCGCACAGTGCCCTTGGACGTAGTGGCTCCATGGCTTCGTGGGGTCTGCGCCACACTCGAACCCCACCATCAGCTCTTACCGACTGAAATCGGATCTCATCTGACCAGGCTACGGTTTTCGAGTCATCTAGGGTCGAACTGACAGGGTCACGAGCCCATGAAAGGCGCTGTTAGGAGATGCACTCGCGACTGTCGCCTGCTGCTATAGCCCATTAATGGCAAATATCGCCGCAGCACCCTAACGGATACGTCCCACATTGATTTCTGCGGTTATTTCACGCAGTGTTGCTTGTCTGTTAGCACTGACAACTCTACGCAAACGCCGCTGTTCTAGGTCACTAAGTGAATGCCGGCGGCTACTACTTTGCCCCTGGCGAGAGATAATGCCTGAAATTTGGTATTCTCGGCACACTCTTCACACCGTAGATCTCGGGATATTGAAGTCGCTAACGAGACTACCATTCCGCGTTCGAAGTCTGTGAATTCCCGCCGTGAGGCCATAACCACATCGGAAACCGTATCACCCGAGTCACCTGATCACAAACGATATCTCCGCCAATGCAATTATTTACGCGATACTGCCACCATCTGCAAACATACATATCTCTGTCCCACGCCTTTTGTCATCTCAGTGTAAAATGTGAAATAAAAGTGAAAGAAAAACCTCACTGAGGATGCTACTACAGTGGTGAAACATGTTTCGCTGTTAAAGCAAAAAAATAATTTGTGTACTTCCAAAAAGGCAGACCCATCGTTAATTCATTTTCATTTTCTGCAAGGACAGGAACTGAGCTCAAAATTCCAATGTGATATGATGATTCATTTTGACACGTCATATCGAGGAATCGGTCAGCATTCAAAGCGGCCGTGGCTTTGCAGGTAAATCTCTTCGTCAGTGATCAACCCTGTTCAGACCGTTCACCAACGAACATGTTGAAAACAATACAGAGTGGTGTTACGTTTTGTGATACTTAAAGAATATACCACGAGTATTCAGTTCCAAGAGCGCGCAAGATACACATTAAAGATACGAATATATAAACCTACTGAAAAATTCCAATTTCAAGCAGTAACGAAGGGGACGATATACATTGTAGAAATGTTAACGTCTTGCTGACGAGAGTCCTCGTTTTTTAAGTTCTCGTACTTACTTTTCCCATGCCTTCCCTATTTTGCCTGTCTCGCATACATTTTACGAATAAGTGCTTCCTCAGAAATTTATCCAGGCTACAAATTTACGATGCAAGAAACATCGAGAAACTAAATGTTTGTACATAAATTAGATGCACAAAGCACACAAATTTCGTTTCTGATCATGGTTGTGAAATTCGTTACGTGGTTGCAGTTACTTTAATTTCTCTAACTGAGATGGTATTTGGCGTGTCTGTTGCTCCGAATATTAACAAAATTGTCTCAACTATCCATTACGCTTCGATCTGTCACGGTGGTTGAACCGGCACCATTATAATTACCGTGAGCTGTCGTAAGAAAGAAAACGCGCGAAAGGCGAGTGCCCCGGCAAGTTGCCTCGCTATAGACAAGTCCTGGTCGGAGTACCGCATTCCATTCCCGGTAAAAGGCTTTGTCCTCCGTGTTTCCCTGTTAGGATTGTTCTTACTGGCTGTGCCTGCGGAGACAGATGCCGGGCGGTGGCGCGGGTTCCAGCTATGCACAAATAGCTGTCCGAGTCCGCGGGATGTAGCGAGACGTGAGTCATGGGATCAGATTGGCTGCCAACCCGCATACGCAATAGCCTTCTCTTCCACGCTGTTGCCAGCTGGGCACCACTCTAGACCTGCCTTCGTGTCGGACACGACGTTTCCGTTCTCGCGTCGCTATAGATAAATATCCTACTGTCTACTGTTCCTCGAAAGTTGGCCTCTCAATTTAGCCGCAAATTTTAACTATTAAATGCAATATCATAAGGAACGCCAGTTTTATGCAATGATTGTAATTTCATGTGTATACCACTATTAAATATGAGCTTGATTCACCTTGCTACTTTTCTTGCCAATCAATTTTACCTACACAACCTAACCTAACCTAACCTCCAGTTCCTGTTGTCTTTTTAGTGGTGTACACTCTTACGTGAAACACAGCTTTTTCTACACTACTGGCCATTAAAATTGCTACACCAAGAAGAAATGCACATATTAAACGGGTATTCATTGGACAAATATATTATACTACAACTGACATGTGATTACATTTTCACGCAATTTGGGTGCATAGATCCTAAGAAATCAGTACCTAGAACAACCACCTCTCGCCGTAATAACGGCCATGATACGCCTGAGCATTGAGTCAAACAGAGCTCCGATGGCATGTACAGGTACAGCTGCCCATGAAGCTTCAACACGATACCACAGTTCATCAAGAGTAGTGACTGGCGTATTGTGACGAGCTAGTTGCTCGGCCACCATTGACCAGACGTTTTCAATTGGTGAGAGATCTGGAGAATGTGCTGGCCAGGGCAGCAGTCGAACATTTTCTGTATCCAGAAAGGCCCGTACAGGACCTGCAACATGCGGTCGTGCATTATCCTGCTGAAATGTAGGGTTTCGCAGGGATCGAATGAAGGGAGAGCCACGGGCCGTAACACATCTGAAATGTAACGTCCACTGTTCAAAGTGCCGTCAATGCGAACAAGAGGTGACCGAGACGTGTAACCAATGGCACTCCATAGCATCACGCCGGGTGATACGCCAGTATGGCGATGACGAATACACGCTTCCAATGTGCGTTCACCGCGATGTCGCCAATCACGGATGCGACCATCATGACGCTGGATTCACGCGAAAAAATGACGTTTTGCCATTCGTGTACCCAGGTTCGTCGTTGAGTACACCATCCCAGACGCTCCTGTCTGTGATGCAGCGTCAAGGGTAACCGCAGCCATGGTCTCCGAGCTGATAGTCCATGCTGCTGCAAACATCGTCGAACTGTTCGTAGAAATGGTTGTTGTCTTGCAAACGTCCCCATCTGTTGACTCAGGGATTGAGACGTGGCTGCACGATCCGTTACAGCCATTCGGATAAGATGCCTGTCAAAAAAAAAAAAAAATGAATCTGAGCACTATGGGACTCAACTGCTGAGGTCATTAGTCCCCTAGAACTTAGAACTAGTTAAACCTATCTAACCTAAGGACATCACACACATCCATGCCCGAGGCAGGATTCGAACCTGCGACCGTAACGGTCCCGCGGTTCCAGACTGCAGCGCCTAGAACCGCACGGCCACTTCGGCCGGCGATGCCTGTCACCTCGACTGCTAGTGATACGAGGCCGTTGGGATCCAGCACGGCGTTCCGTATTACCCTCCTGAACCCACCCATTCCATATTCTGCTAACAGTCATTGGATCTCGACCAACGCGAGCAACAATGTCGTGATACGAAAAACCGCAATCGCGATAGGCTACAATCCGACATTTATCAAAGTGGAAACGTTATGGTACGCATTTCTCCTCCTTACGCGAGGCATCACAACAACGTTTCTCCAGGCAACGCCGGTCAACTGTTGTTTGTGTATGAGAAATCGGTTGCAAACTTTCCTCATGTCAGCACGTAGTAGGTGTTGTCAGCGGCGCCAACCTTGTGTGAATGCTCTGAAAAGCTAATCATTTGCATATCACAGCATCTTCTTCCTGTCGGTTAAATTTCGCGTCTGTACCACGTCGTCTTCGTGGTGTAGGAATTTTAATGGCCAGTAGTGTATTTATTTCGTTGCACGGCTATCTACCTTCTACGATAAGCTTACATACATTGTAACAGCACTCAGTTTTTCTTTCTTCATTTACGCCACATCTTTTTATCGTGTCTAGTACGGTGTTCACCTATTGTTTGCCCCAAGTCGTTCATTCCTCGTCTTGGAAAGTGCCAAACGTCCCTACTGGTCGTCTAAAGATGTTTCATTTTGCGCGTCTTCCCGTTATACACCTATTTTCTCTGGCCGTTTTTTACGTTCGTGTACCATGGCATTATTGTTTTCGGTTTTGAATCAAGGGAGTTGAACCCCTTTCAGACGGCCGCGTAGTTTGCACGCCGGTTCCGGGATTCGGTGAGGCACGCCGGCACGGTTTCCCACACCGGACCAGGTGAATACCATCCACGTTCCGCCTCACTTACACGATTCGCAAACATTTAGAAAACGTTCGCACACTTTCGCATGGGATAACACTAGACACGGTCAGATGGGGTACGCAGACTCTGTCCCGCGTAGAGAAGGTGACGAGGGGGAATGCATCCGACCACTCTCTTACCACAAACACTGCCAAATTCAATTTAACATACCGACCCCGTGAAGATACAGGGATAAAATTCAGCAAGAAGAAGGAGATGTCAAAGAGTCTTACATTACCATCAAACCGAAATTTGGGTAGAGGGGGTAGTGATGATCTTCACATCGTGTGATTCGTCCACGGTAGCGTTGGGCAGAAATGTGGTGTAATTTGGGGCTAATATGACATTATTAATTTACCTTGCACGTCACATGAACTACTGAGATCTGGCCTATTTCTCGGCCGGCCGCGGTGGTCTCGCGGTTCTAGGCGCGCAGTCCGGAACCGTGCGACTGCTACGGTCGCAGGTTCGAATCCTGCCTCGGGCATGGATGTGTGTGATGTCCTTAGGTTAGTTAGGTTTAAGTAGTTCTAAGATCTAGGGGACTAATGACCACAGCAGTTGAGTCCCATAGTGCTCAGAGCCATTTGAACAAAGCCTATTTCTCGAATGCGCTGGCGCCTTGCTTTTTGAGGCGTTGCTGATCACGACGGTGATGTTGCAGGGCGCCACGCCTTTTCACCATTACAGAGGAAGGCTATAGACACTATTGAGTCAAATTTCAGACTTACGTGCCGCAATGCGAGAAAGTTGTGGGGTTACGAAAAAGTGACCCTTTAATTGTCTTGTGCACTGTAATAACTTTGACCCCTTGAATACTTACGACCTCTTTCCTCCCGCTCCACTGGAAAACTATTGTTTTACTTGCGTCCGGTCAGCGGGGTCACTCGTGATTTATTCGTCAAGTCTCCGTTTCTCCCATTAGCTTTTCACTCTCTCAGTCCTACTGTTGCTTTCTGCACGAGTGAACCCTGTTTTGATTATAGGATCAGGCGTGATGATCCACCAGTCTTCTATAACATTGTTTGATCCGTAGTGCCATCCGCAGTTGCCAAAATCTAGCTGTCCTATCTGACTCAATCGTATAGTTATTCCCAGTTAAGCATTTCTGCAGTCTTACCCTCATCTCGGCTAGGGTCTAGGAGCACTTCCGCCCTGAGGATCGAGTGAGCAGACAGTCGTTTACTCATCCGATCAGCCGCAGCGTCGCAAGTGTTTGGGACTTCATAACTTCAGTGGTTAAAAATGGCTCTGAGCACTATGGGACTTAACATCTGAGGTCATCAGTCCTCTAGAACTTAGAACTACTTAAACCTAACTAACCTAAGGACATCACACACATCCATGCCCGAGGCAGGATTCGAACCTGCGACTGTAGCAGCAGTGCGCTTCCGGACTGTAGCACCTAGAACCGCTCGACCACAACGGCCGGCCACTTCAGTGGTGTTTCTGGCTTTGTATGTGAGACATCATCGTTTGTCTCATCTCTTCCTTCGTTGTGTGTGTGTGTGTGTGTGTGTGTGTGTGTGTGTGTGTGTGTGTGTGTGACCGCGGCCTAGTCCGCTCCTGTTGTTTCTCATGGCATCCAATAGTGTTTCACGCAAGGGTACTGTGAGTTTTTCATTTGATAAGAAGACGCCTAACGCGCAGCCCTAATCTTTGGAAACCTATGATTGGTTAGTTGATACTTTTCATGTTACCTCAGACCACGTGCATACCGCCTATTTTGACCGTGAGAATTATGTGTTCTTTTTGATACTCGTTGATACCCTATCAGCATCCAAGTTTCTGTTAAAGCATGGTAATTAGGTTTCCTCCCGACGTACAGATGGTTCGATTAGTACGGTGCACCTTGCGAATGCGGACATTGAGTATACCGATGTTCGAATATTAATTATTCCTCCAGACGTGAAGAATATTTATCTCAAGGAAGTTTTGGCGCAATATGGTGAAATGACAGGCATTCGCCGTCAACGCTGGTCAGGTCAACACAGGCTTCAATGTTATAATGGCAAACGTTCAGCGGAAATGCAAATCAAGAAGAACATTGTCTCATTTGCAAGTTTGTAGATATTGTATTCATATTACGTACAGCGGAGAGGTGGGGATTTGTTTTCTGTGTAACTGAAGTGGCCATCTTCGACAAAACTGCCCGCGGAGAGTTTTGGTTTCACGGTCTCGTTTGAAAAATCTTCCCTCATATCTGGTAATCATCTGACAGTTTGCACTATTACTGCGGGTGATTTTTCCGCCTCGTGCCTACCAGTGCTTGGACGGCGATGCAGCCGATTCATAACAAGCGGCGCCGCTCTCAGGATGATTATTATTTAGTTGCGCCTTCTCCTGCCCCAACTCGCCCTGAGCCGTGTTTGTCTGTTACTCCTACAACAAATATGCTTCCACATATCTCTGGCGAGGTGGGATTGGGGATGCAGTCTCTGGTATTCCTGCTGCTGCAGGAGTGTCTCCTATGGCGCCGGCCCGCAGCTAGTGTGTATCGTAGTCATCTCCTTCCCAACCTCCACGAAAAGTACACTCGAAAAAAACTGTGTGTGTGAAATCTTATGGGACTTAACTGCTAAGGTCATTAGTCCCTAAGCTTACACACTACATAACCTAAATTATCCTAAGGACAAACACACACCCATGCCCGAAGGAGGACTCGAACCTCCGCCGGGATCAGTCACACAGTCCATGACTGCAGCGCCTGAGACCGCTCGGGTAATCCCGCGTGGCAAAAGTACACTCGGTAATAAGAACAATGCCCTCCTGTACCGCTGTCAGCTCTCGGCGTTGGGGATCGTGACTTGGCACCTGTTGCGACTCCCATTGCGGAAATTGTTACCCCAGTGTTGTCTTCCGCTGTCTCTGAGATAGATTACTTTTGTCCTCATTCAGAGAGTCAGCATACCTTGCACAGTGACCTTTCTGTGGGGCACCCTTCAGACCCTGGAATGTGATATACTGCTATGGAAGCTGTACAGAGTGCGACTACGCCGGCGACTGCGGTGGTTGTTGCGCCACGCAGCCGGAGTAAGCAACGTGTCCAGCCGAAAGTCCAGCGGCAGGCACAACAAGCAAAACAATTCAGTTGGCGCTGGTACTAGCCTCTCCTCTGGGATTCGTCGTTGGACTCCTCGATGGACTATGACGGGTGACTGATGCAATAGTCACGTTGCTCCGTTGCAATTAATATATTTTTTTTTCTTTTGACTGATGGCTCAAGCGTATACATTTGTCACATTAAATGCTAACCGAATGGAATCAGAGCTGCGCCTAGCTTTCGCTTCGTCAGTTTATACACGGTGTTTGGAAATTCCGGTTACAAATTTCTAAGACTTGTTTATGGGAATAAGAATATAATATTTTGAATAGGAACCCGTGTCTGAAATACCTTTTCAGTTCTACGACGGTTTCAATTCAAATGTTTAAATCGTCCCATTTTTCTTCAGGAACTCAAGTAGGCGTAACACAGTAGATTATTAGGTTACAATTTGTAAGTAGGCTGTTAATGTTTTCTTATTGGCAACGTTACGTAGCGCTCTGTATGAAAATCACTGGCTGTGCTGTGTGCAGTATGTGGCTAGTTTGCATTGTTGTCTGCCATTGTAGTGTTGGGCAGCGGCAGCTGGATGTGAACAGCGCGTAGCGTTGCGCAGTTGGAGGTGAGCCGCCAGCAGTGGTGGATGTGGGGAGAGAGATGGCGGAGTTTTGAAATTTGTAAGACTGGATGTCATGAACTGCTATGTATATTATGATTTTTCAACACTTTTAAGGTAAATACATTGTTTGTTCTCTATTAAAATCTTTCATTTGCTAACTATGCCTATCAGTAGTTAGTGCCTTCCGTAGTTTGAATCTTTTATTTAGCTGGCAGTAGTGGCGCTCGCTGTATTGCAGTAGTTCGAGTAACGAAGATTTTTGTGAGGTAAGTGATTTGTGAAAGGTATAGGTTAATGTTAGTCAGGGCCATTCTTTTGTAGGGATTATTGAGAGTCAGATTGCGTTGCGCTAAAAATATTGTGTCAGTTTAAGCACAGTCATGTATAATTGTTCAAAGGGGACGTTTCATATGTCGACCCTTAGCCGAGGATACCTCACTGGAATCTGCTGATTTTTTATTGTAGTTTGTGTAATTAGTGTAGCTTTTGTTTATTGCTAGCACGTAATTATAGAGAGAATTTCCTTTGTAGTTGCAGTCTTTCATTGTTGTACAGTAAAACAGGTGTGGCACGCATGTAGATTTGCATCAAGTATTTCGCAGCTGCAATTAACTAGATATTATTTTCAGTACTATGTTAATGTGTTCTATTATTTTTGGTCTTCAAATTGTGCTTTTCTGTGTTGTCGTGTGAAATATTGTAACAATAATGGCGTGTGAAAAACGTAATACTAGGCTCCAAAGTAAAGTGAGAAATGACAGTGAAGACGAAAACAGTGTGTTAGCGCCACCATGTAATGAATTAACTAATATTCAAAGTTGTAATTTGGTAACTGTGCATAGGGAAATGGAGCGGGCGTCAAATAATGGTGTAGACAGTGAAACAATTAGTGAACAGGGAAGCATTATCGATCGATCGGTCGGCAACAGCTCGCCTCAGGAATCGGGAATAACAGAACACAATATTGCAAATACTGTAGACTCAGCTTTTGGGTTCTCATCGTTTTCTCAAATGAGTCAAGACACATTTTCCGCTTGGCAAAATGTGAATGTTGCCGGTGCAAATTCACTGCCGAAAAGCACTGAGGAACATGTTTCAGACACCAGTGCATTGTTATTACAATTAATGCAACAAATGGGACAAAAGCTTCAAAAGTTGGACACAATGGAACAAAATCTTCAAAAGTTAGTCACAATGGAACAACACCAGAGACAAACACAGCAACAGTTAGATGCAATGGAACAAAATCTTCAAAAGGTAGACACCACGCTTGAACAAACACGTGAAGATTTAACTACTGAGTTACATAACATTGAATCGAAATGTCAAAAAGTCTGTAATGACGTAAAAACACAAATTTGTGAGCATTTTCAACCTATTTTTTCGCGGCATGAAAATGCATTACAGAATCACGAAGCATCCATAAAAGAACTGCAAACTATTGTTCATGAAAATCATGAGACCTTGCAAGCTAAAATTGACTCAGTTGCATCTACCGATTTGGTTACGCAACTTGCAAAAACTCAGGAAAACTTAAAGGACACAGTAGATACTCTGAAAATTGGTTCAGAAAGACACATGGAGGAAATTAGTTCATTATCAGAGAAAGTAGTTGAACTTTCGGATCAGCTAAATAATTTATCTACGAAGGTAGATGATAATCTGAATGACACAAAACCGGTAGTCTTTAATGACACAGAAGAGTGCGAACAAATTAGGAAATTCAAACAAAATCAAAGTCAAATCAATACACAGTACAAAAGAGAAATCCGGGAAGTACAAGATCAGCTGACACAGGTAATACAAGAATTACGTATTTCAGAGGACACTCGGGCCCCAATACGGGAAGAGGGACTTAGAAATACGGAACAACCACAAAATAATAACACAGGACACTTCGGAATTTATGAAAGAAATTGGCAATGTGCACCGAATTTTGAGATTGAACCGCCGACACGACGTAACAATGACTGACATGCGACTCGCCGACATGATGATTTTGACTATAAGCTGTTCATTACTACACGTAAATTCAAAACGTTTAAGAATTCTGGCAACGACATTCATCCACAAGCGTGGCTCCATCAATTCTCTCATTGTTTTCCTCCCAACTGGTCATTAGAGCGCAGATTAGAATTTATGTGTGGCTATTTAGAGAATGAACCAGCTGTAAGGATGCGACCGGTCATTCACGATTGCCACAGTGAAGGAGAGTTTTACCATGCCTTCCTCTCAGCATACTGGTCTCAAGCTACACAAGACCGAGTAAAACATAGCATCATAATGATGAAACATTTCGAACAATCTGAATTCTCCAGTCTTGTGAAATATTTTGAAGACATGATGCACAAGAACCAGTACCTGTCAAACCCATATAGCCCCTCAGAACTCATCCGCATTTGCTTAATCAAATTACCTGAACATTTACGACATATTATTTCGGCAGGACGTTGCAAAGACGACATTGAAGCTTTTCAGGGACTCTTACAAGAATTATAAATTGACACTGACAATTGCGGAACGCGAAAACAGGATCACAACAATTACAGGTCACATCCGTCGCAATTCCGCGATGAAAGAAATAATAACTGGACACGACGAGGCTATTCTCACAACACAAATCGTGACCAAAACAGACACCACCCATATGACAACCACTGGCAGAGTAATACACTCCTGGAAATGGAAATAAGAACACCATGAATTCATTGTCCCAGGAAGGGGAAACTTTATTGACACATTCCTGTGGTCAGATACATCACATGATCACACTGACAGAACCACAGGCACATAGACACAGGCAACAGAGCATGCACAATGTCGGCACTAGTACAGTGTATATCCACCTTTCGCAGCAATGCAGGCTGCTGTTCTCCCATGGAGACGATCGTAGAGATGCTGGATGTAGTGGTTCAAATGGCTCTGAGCACTATGGGACTTAACATCTATGGTCATCAGTCCCCTAGAACTTAGAACTACTTAAACCTAACTAACCTAAGGACATCACACAACACCCAGTCATCACGAGGCAGAGAAAATCCCCGACCCCGCCGGGAATCGAACCCGGAAACCCGGGCGTGGGAAGCGAGAACGCTACCGCACGACCACGAGCTGCGGACCTGGATGTAGTCCTGTGGAACGGCTTGCCATGCCATTTCCACCTGGCGCCTCAGTTGGACCAGCGTTCGTGCTGGACGTGCAGACCGCGTGAGACGACGCTTCATCCAGTCCCAAACATGCTCAATGGGGGACAGATCCGGAGATCTTGCTGGCCAGGGTAGTTGACTTACACCTTCTAGAGCACGTTGGGTGGCACGGGATACATGCGGACGTGCATTGTCCTGTTGGAACAGCAAGTTCCCTTGCCGGTCTAGGAATGGTAGAACGATGGGTTCGATGACGGTTTGGATGTACCGTGCACTATTCAGTGTCCCCTCGACGATCACCAGTGGTGTACGGCCAGTGTAGGAGATCGCTCCCCACACCATGATGCCGGGTGTTGGCCCTGTGTGCCTCGGTCGTATGCAGTCCTGATTGTGGCGCTCACCTGCACGGCGCCAAACACGCATACGACCATCATTGGCACCAAGGCAGAAGCGACTCTCATCGCTGAAGACGACACGTCTCCATTCGTCCCTCCATTCACGCCTGTCGCGACACCACTGGAGGCGGGCTGCACGATGTTGGGGCGTGAGCGGAAGACGGCCTAACGGTGTGCGGGACCGTAGCCCAGCTTCATGGAGACGGTTGCGAATGGTCCTCGCCGATACCCCAGGAGCAACAGTGTCCCTAATTTGCTGGGAAGTGGCGGTGCGGTCTCCTACGGCACTGCGTAGGATCCTACGGTCTTGGCGTGCATCCGTGCGTCGCTGCGGTCCGGTCCCAGGTCGACGGGCACGTGCACCTTCCGCCGACCACTGGCGACAACATCGATGTACTGTGGAGACCTCACGCCCCACGTGTTGAGCAATTCGGCGGTACGTCCACCCGGCCTCCAGCATGCCCACTATACGCCCTCGCTCAAAGTCCGTCAACTGCACATACGGTTCACGTCCACGCTGTCGCGGCATGCTACCAGTGTTAAAGACTGCGATGGAGCTCCGTATGCCACGGCAAACTGGCTGACACTGACGGCGGCGGTGCACAAATGCTGCGCAGCTAGCGCCATTCAACGGCCAACACCGCGGTTCCTGGTGTGTCCACTGTGCCGTGCGTGTGATCATCGCTTGTACAGCCCTCTCGCAGTGTCCGGAGCAAGTATGGTGGGTCTGACACACCGGTGTCAATGTGTTCTTTTTTCCATTTCCAGGAGTGTAGTTACAGAGAAAGTTCGCATTTTCGTAGTAATGAATATGACAGAGACAATCAGAGAAACAGACAATTTGGGAACCAAAATAATTATCAAGGGAGACAGAATAACTTTAGACGCAACGGTCCAGCGCGCAGTTACCATTCAGGGAGAAATTCTTCACCACGTGACCGACAAGAAAGAAACTATGGAATCTACCGACATGACGACAGACGATATGATCGTAATGACAGACCTGAATTGCATCAGAACTGGCGGGATTCAAACAGAGCAGGGTCCTCTCGACAAGGTGAATTTGTAGAAGTTAGGTCTCCAAATCCCAATAACGACGCGCGCCAACAAAGAGACAGACAATGACTCGCACAGCAGGCAGCCGCGTGCGCCAGCTGGCTCAGAGAAAAATAACATAGATGCTAACCTTGAGAAAAATTCCAGTATTCTTTACCGACATATACCACACGATGATTCTGTTGAAGCTGGAGCTCTGCATAGTACTAAGAGTAAAGGCTTGCACCACATTTCACATGTAAAACCGTTTATTGAAAGATAAACTGCTTTTTAACTTTGTCTTTGCCATAAAACTTTTCACTTCACATTTCTAGTATGCTTTGTCAGACTTAGAATCTGTTAATATGCAACAATGTTTGAAGTTCAATATCCAATCAAGAATCAAGAGAACTTATTTAGACAGTAATTACGAATGCATTGTTATAGTGAACAGACGACACAGTGTTATTGTGTGTGTACAGTCTTGCTTGTTAGTTGCACGATCACTTAACGACTATAAGGCTCACATACTTAGAACATATACCGGCACTGCTAATGAGATTTTCATGCAACATTTTGGTTTACTTGAAAATACATTCTGGATTTAAAGTACTTTCTGTGAGATACCAGATGACACAGTGGTTAGTTTATGTGACAGCTACACGATTTTATCACGACACTACTAATGAGTGACAATTTACAATGTTGCTTTTGCGGTGTATCTGTTTTATATCTGCACAGGTTTTCTGAATTCTTCTGGAAAGTAAAACATGTTTTAGTAGTAACTTTTGTGGTATAGCTACAATGAGACAACCTTTTTCGTAGCACAACAATACGTTACATTATAGTACTTTCTTCATCACGGCAATAAGCATAATAACTACGATATCTATACGCAAAGCATCTAACTTGTGTTTATCATGAGGTAAGTACATTGACTTCTGCAGAACTTAGCTTTCGGAGGACGATAACTACGACTCTTCCACAGAGATTATCTTACAGCAAGACGCACATTTAGCGCTACAGGACACGCATTTGAGAGATTAATTTTGTACTTAAGCCATTTATTTTTCAAGATTTTTGAATTACAAAGAAAGTTTTCCATGATACATTTCATTCCATTGCTGTAATCTGTAACTCCTGAGGGTATAATTACATTAATCCTCAGGGGTGTACACGCCTACTTTGCGTACCATGTGTTTGGCAAGCACAAGGAGCCCTAGCTAATATGGTATTTGCTTATACAACTTTACACATCGGTACCATATTTCTCCAACACAGAATTACACAGCTATCTGATTATTTAACAGAGAAACAATTTTTTTGATGTCAGTGACACATGTTTACGCAATTACACAGTTGGATAATTTCACACTTATGAAATTGTATTTTGTCTGTACTTTGTGAACTCTTCATATTTTTACAGAACCGTTGTGATACTATGAGAGCTTAGAATGATGTATTTGGTAAGGGATCATGATTTTTAAAGTATGTTTGAGGTAGATGAAACTTTTGACATGAGCAGAGAATTTTTTTAGGTTTTGAAATTATTGGAGGAAGCTACGACGATTTTGAGATTTGGCTGAGGGTTTATGATGTTATGATGACGATGTGTATTATGCTGTTGCGGTATGTTTATGATCAATAAGCTGATGCTATATGAGGAATTTGATTATGCTACATATTTATTATGATGAAATATTGAAGAAGTGTCGACGAATATTGATATGTGTAACAAGGTAAAGAATAATGAGTAGTGGTTAGGGACTCTGATTTGTGGAAAAGGATGTTGGAAACCAAGAATCGTACTTTAGAATTATGAAATGTGTGTACATCTGTGAATGTATCACAATGCCACTGAAAATTTTTTGGACACTGTTATATTCATAGGATTTTGTTTCTACACATTTGCAACGCAAATTCTCGAGCCGTGAAATTTTGTATGAGACTGCCACTGTAGTGGAAACTGCTGTCGTAAATATTTCCATAAGAAATTTAAGTGACCACCTGCACGTAATGCGTCGTGGGCACCCAGCTGTGTCAGACGCCTGGAGAAAAAGCCATTAGTATGTGCCTTTTCAGAGGCACAGGTAGAAAAAAAAAGCGAGGCCATTATCCTCGCTATTGACATTCCTTTGTAAAAAGCATCGTAAATACGACACCTTCAAACTTGAAAACATATGATTATACTGTGGAGCTCTTAATTTATGATATTTCCTAAAATGCCTAATGAAACGATGAGAAACATTTCACAGCTATTGTCTTGCTAGTTGAGAGAAATGCCATATGGCTTGCTTTATGTTTTTATTTACTCAATTTGTTTAATATCTAGTTTCTAGCTGCACTGCAGCATTGGTTAAAGTAAAATTTAATAGATGTACTAATATAAATATTTTATGCATACAGATCCAGTAAATAGTAACTTTATGATGGAATTAAAAAAAAAAACGAAGGAGCACAAAAAAAACATTTCCCTTCACAGGAATTGCATACAGAATTTTCTTTCCAAGTACTTGGTAATTTCTTCTGTAGAATAAGTTGTGGTGCACCACTTTAATTACATAGACATTAAGATGTGAATATACATTTCCCTTGTCTGCATTGTTGTCTTTAGTGTAATATTTTTTTCTGCTTGAGCTTTGTCGTGTTTAGATATAAGTTATTGCATTTGCTGCAGCTGTTTGACAGGCATAATGTTACTGAATTTGACTTTGTATTACGCTGTTAAGCTAGTTTTACTACGCATTTATTTTTCTTGTTTGCTGCACAGTGCCTTATATTAGTTGTAATATTTCAATTGCTTTGCCAATTTGAATTTTTTGTCATTGATGTTTGTGTTAATTGTTTTGTGCTGCTGCATTGCCTCGTCCCTTAGTATATATATCTGAGCTCAGTAGATTTAAGTTAGCTTAAGAGGGGGTAGACTATATAAGAAACTCACTATGATGAATTGGAAGAAATGCACTGAGAAGTTTTACAAAAAAAGTACAGAAAGCAGGTATAGATAGGACTTTTTGGAAATAATGAAGAACGAAGGGAGATCTCCGATTAGTAAAGAAAGTTTTGTTTGCAAAATACTGCAGTAAAACAAACCCTGTTCTTTCCTTGTGTTATCCCACTATGTTTTTGTGTACCCTTGTGTATTTGTGTACTTCCTGTCTTTATGTGTTTATCTCATAAGACTTATGTTGTAGAATTTTTCTAGTACTAAGCTACATTCACTATGATGAGGAATACTGTTATCCTCAAATATAATTTGCATTTATAATATGTTATTTACTTTGTAAAGATGTTTAGACATTATTTATTCTGATCTTTCATGTATGTACTTATGTCATAATTCCTGTGACACTGATGTATATGTTATTTCTATTCTTTTGTAAAGCCCATATTACTACAAATGTTATCTGTATTGTTATGTTCTTTAATGATGTATTTTGTACCTTTGTTATTGTATTCTTATGTTATAAAATTGTAATTGACACCAGTTCATCAAATTAAGTAACTGGTAAGTTACATTTCACTGCACACGTTTCTGTTGATCATAGTATATGGACAATATGTGAGAAGTAGGGACTGACAGTGTTTGCACGTGTGTTAATAATTCAGCAAGGGACTCGTTAACAGCATTGCTGGTTCTAAGGACAATTAGAAAAAAAACTTTGTGAGTGCACAAGTGGTGGTTTATGGACTTGCTATATTGTCCGCAAGACTCTTCGATGGTGATTGTGCACCTGCACAGTTGCAACAGATGGCTGCTGGTCGTCTCTACAAGGACTACAGTGGGTCTGCACCTCTGGTGGCCCACCAATACTGTAATCTCTACCAGGACTGCACTGGGTCTGCACCTCTGGTGGCCCATCAATACCATAATCTCTACCAGGACTACAGTGTGTCTGCTCTGTGATGATCTACCAACCAATACTCTTCAAAATTTCGACTGACTCTGCTGTGGGTTTGCTCTCTTGTGGCCCTTTATCTGTCAGCATGTCAAGAGTCGGCACTCTCTTTCCGTTGGAAGGACAACACTACTTCTTCAAGACTGCATGGAAATCCACTACTTCCGTGTGCATTGTCTTTTACTGCTCAGACATTGAGAAAAACACTGCTATTTTACTGTGATGAACGATCAGGACTGTCTTTATGGACCGTGAGAAAATTTTAGCTTTTGACCAACATTGTATTAATAAGTGTATGCATTTGATATCTTTCTTACTGTAATTGTGAAAAATTTTATCAAATCATTATTGACCACTGCCCAAAACGATTTGTAAAATTTTTTGTGGAGAGCATGGGGGCTATGTAAGTAGGCTGTTTATGTTTTCTTATTGGCAACGTTACGTAGCGCTCTGTATGAAAATCACTGGCTGTGCTGTGTGCAATATGTGGCTAGTTTGCATTGTTGTCTGCCATTGTAGTGTTGGGCAGCGGCAGCTGGATGTGAACAGCGCGTAGCGTTGCGCAGTTGGAGGTGAGCCGCCAGCAGTGGTGGATGTGGGGAGAGAGATGGCGGAGTTTTGAAATTTGTAAGACTGGTTGTCATGAACTGCTATGTATATTATGATTTTTCAACACTATTAAGGTAAATAGAGAGAGAAGAGAACCACTTGTATGAACATGAAGAGCTCAAATGGAAACACAGTTCTAAGCAAAGAAGGGAAAGCAGAAAGGTGGAAGGAGTATATAGAGGGTCTATACAAGGGCGATGTACTTGAGGACAATATTATGGAAATGGAAGAGGATGTAGATGAAGATGAAATGGGAGATACGATACTGCGTGAAGAGTTTGACAGAGCACTGAAAGACCTGAGTCGAAACAAGGCCCCCGGAGTAGACAACATTCCATTGGAACTACTGACGGCCTTTGGAGAGCCAGTCCTCACAAAACTCTACCATCTGGTGAGCAAGATGTATGAAACAGGTGAAATACCCTCAGACTTCAAGAAGAATATAATAATTCCAATCCCAAAGAAAGCAGGTGTTGACAGATGTGAAAATTACCGGACAATCAGTTTAATAAGCCACAGCTGCAAAATACTAACACGAATTCTTTACAGACAAATGGAAAAACTAGTAGAAGCCGGCCTCGGGGAAGATCAGTTTGGATTCCGTAGAAATACTGGAACACGTGAGGCAATACTGACCTTACGACTTATCTTAGAAGAAAGATTAAGGAAAGGCAAACCTACGTTTCTAGCATTTGTAGACTTAGAGAAAGCTTTTGACAATGTTGACTGGAATACTCTCTTTCAAATTCTAAAGGTGGCAGGGGTAAAATACAGAGAGCGAAAGGCTGTTTACAATTTGTACAGAAACCAGATGGCAGTTATAAGAGTCGAGGGACATGAAAGGGAAGCAGCGGTTGGGAAGGGAGTAAGACAGGGTTGTAGCCTCTCCCCGATGTTATTCAATCTGTTTATTGAGCAAGCAGTAAAGGAAACAAAAGAAAAATTCGGAGTAAGTATTAAAATCCACGGAGAAGAAATAAAAACTTTGAGGTTCGCCGATGACATTGTAATTCTGTCAGAGACAGCAAAGGACTTGGAAGAGCAGTTGAACGGAATGGATGGTGTCTTGAAGGGAGGATATAAGATGAACATCAACAAAAGCAAAACGAGGATAATGGAATGTAGTCGAATTAAGTCGGGTGATGTTGAGGGTATTAAATTAGGAAATGAGACACTTAAAGTAGTAAAGGAGTTTTGCAATTTGGGGAGCAAAATAACCGATGATGGTCGAAGTAGAGAAGATATAAAATGTAGACTGGCAATGGCAAGGAAGGCGTTTCTGAAGAAGAGAAATTTGTTAACATCGAGTATAGATTTAAGTGTCAGGAAGTCATTTCTGAAAGTATTTGTATGGAGTGTAGCCATGTATGGAAGTGAAACATGGACGGTAAATAGTTTGGACAAGAAGAGAATAGAAGCTTTCGAAATGTGGTGCTACAGAAGAATGCTGAAGATTAGATGGGTAGATCACATAACTAATGAGGAGGTACTGAATAGGATTGGGGAGAAGAGGAGTTTGTGGCACAACTTGACCAGAAGAATGGATCGGTTGGTGGGACATGTTCTGAGGCATCAAGGGATCACCAATTTAGTATTGGAGGGCAGCGTGTAGGGTAAAAATCGTAGGGGGAGACCAAGAGATGAATACACTAAGCAGATTCAGAAGGATGTAGGTTGCAGTAGGTACTGGGAGATGAAGAAGCTTGCACAGGATAGAGTAGCATGGAGAGCTGCAGCAAACCAGTCTCAGGACTGAAGACCACAACAACAACAATTAAGGTAAATACATTGTTTGTTCTCTATTAAAATCTTTCATTTGCTAACTATGCCTATCAGTAGTTAGTGCCTTCCGTAGTTTGAATCTTTTATTTAGCTGACAGTAGTGGCGCTCGCTGTATTGCAGTAGTTCGAGTAACGAAGATTTTTGTGAGGTAAGTGATTTGTGAAAGGTATAGGTTAATGTTAGTCAGGGCCATTCTTTTGTAGGGATTATTGAGAGTCAGATTGCGTTGCGCTAAAAATATTGTGTCAGTTTAAGCACAGTCATGTATAATTGTTCAAAGGGGACGTTTCAAATTCGAAAGGTAATTTAACGAATCATCTATTTTTTATCATTTAAGCACATTTTTTTGTATTAACACTTAAACATTACGTGTTTACATTATTGCAAAACAAAAAAGAACCCTGCCTACTGTACATATTGAACAGTCCTGATGCATTACAACAGCGGTTCGATGTGCCGACCACCAATGTCGTTACTGACATTGTACCTACAAAGTATTTACTGATACACACCCTCCATCCCAACTGTTACCTCTTCAATTTCTGGTGCGACGGCCAGAACTCGTGCCACCAGATCTTCCCCTGTCTCTACAGGAGTCTCGTTTATTAAACTTTCCATACGACCTCACAAAAAATAGTCCACGGCCGTTAAATGCGGCGATCGCGGATGCCACGTGGTTCGACCACCTCGGCCCAGCCATCTTTCACAATATCGTCTGGTGAGATGTCTCCGAAGCGCACGAGAGAAGTGAGGTGGTGTAACATCATGCTGAAAGGCAGACGTTAAGTGACATCCCTTGACCGTCTGACGTAGTACACATCGTCCTGTCTACCCTATTGCGTACCAGAACAAGCAGCTATGATATTTTTCCCTCAGCATATGTGGACACATTACACATGTGAACTGAAAACGTCGTAGAACGGAAACGGTACGTTTCCGGATATGGGCTGCTACTAAAAATATTATGTACTCACTTCCCTCTTGATTCCTAGACATTTGTGACGGGATTTTCCGAACACCCTTTGTATGACTCCTGTGCCGATATCGTGTTCCTACGATAAGTTCTATTTAGCAGTTTTATTCTCCCTGGATTTCGAACTGTTTTTAATGTGGCCCCGAAGTTTCGACTGGGACTGCCTTATTCTTTCCGAAAGCCACTCCGATTACTGAGGTAGAAGTTCTTCAGTCTGTCTTATATGCTTCGTCTGGTGGTAGTCTCACAGTGGAACATCCACTTTTTTATAAAGAGGATATTATTTATCTTTTACATAGGAGCCCTCGGAGTCTATTGTTGGGTGGTAATTGTAACTGTGTTCTGCGTCCTGTTGTTCAATCTGCCAATTTTAATTATTGTCTGAATTAACGTGTTGATACGTTCGACGCAACTTGAAAGTTGTTTGAGAGTGTAAACATTCGACGTTGGACAAATTTACACATTTTGGCTCTGGCTCTGAGCACTATGGGACTCAACATCTGTGGTCATAAGTCCCCTAGAACTTAGAACTACTTAAACCTAACTAACCTAAGGACATCACACACATCCATGCCCGAGGCAGGATTCGAACCTGCGACCGTAGCAGTCGCGCGGTTCCTGACTGAGCGCTTAGAACCGCTAGACCACCGCGGCCGGCTTTACACATTTTACTGCGACTTCTAGTATCAGGATTGACTGATTCTATTTCTCGGATTGGACGCGCGATTGCATTCACGCAGACGAAGTTATCCTTGTTAGTTTTTCTGGTCACTGTGCCTTCGCCGCTACTTCAGCTTGACCAGCAACCGATGAAACTGTTCCGCTTCTCGTGGACGTTAAATGTCGCTCACATGGCAGACCCTTCTCTCGGTGATGTGACACACCATCTGTAGCAACGTTGTCTTCGGTCCACTGGAGGGTACCCTACCACTCTGGGATGGAGGATTGTCCTAAATAAATCGAATCTTTGAACTCGTGAATTTTATTATTCTCTCTTGCGCGACTTGGGTGACGGTGTGGATCGCTTTGCCCTACGAATTGCAGATATACAGTGCATTGAAGCGAAGTTGATACAGTTCAAACGTGACGGATGGAAAGGTTGTGGGTGACATCGAAACCATGACCACTAGTGGCGCAGGATCTGATTTCGTTGCACCACCTGCTTCAGCATCAAGATTACCGTCTCCGCTCTTTCATTACTTCTCTTACAACAGCTGACTGCGCAAGTTGACGTAATTCAGCCCTTACATAGGTACTATGTGAATCTTTATGACGTGGATACACGCACCGACTCTCCCTTCGACCCTACGTAGGCCGTTCAGACCCGAACAGAACTCCGAATTCTAGACGGCCTTCCAGCCAGGTGACGTACATGATCTTGTTTTCTCCTTCTCACAAATCGCCAACTATGGATGGACTCCCCAAGGAATTTTATGTGCGATTTTGGCATCTCTTGGGCATTACATTTACTTCCATGTTGAACGAAGTGATAAGAGGAGGGGAGGGAGGTAGTTGTGCCTCCTCCATTCAACGTGGCGAAACCTGCTGTAATATCTGAACATCCTGGTAGTTCAAAAATGGTTCAAATGGTTCTGAGCACTATGGGACTCAACATCTGAGGTCATTAGTCCCCTAGAACTTAGAACTAGTGAAACCTAACTAACCTAAGGACATCACACACATCCATGCCAGAGGCAGGATTCGAACCTGCGACCGTAGCGGTCGCGCGGTTCCAGACTGAAGCGCCTAGAACCGCTCGGCCACCCTGGCCGGCCATCCTGGTAGTGGTAGTCATACTGTTGACAATTTTCCTATTCTCACGTTACTGAATTTTGATTACATGAGAGTCGTGAGGGCGGTAAATAGCTGGATGTCTGACTTGCTAGGGATAGTCCTTGGTGAGTGTCATAGTTGTCTTCCTCGTCGCTCTCCTCTTACTCCTGTGTCCGAATACTATGATGTGATTTCGGTTTCTGCCGTTGTCTCTATTCATTATGCTATTGCCTTTTTGGATTTTGATAAGGCTTTCGGTCGTGTAAATCATTAATTCCTGCTCAGGATTTTGGAGAAGATCGGGTTGACAGTTGAGGGTCGTGGTTGTTACTGGACTTGTTCATGGGAATTGTGGCTTCGGTAGTTGCCAATGGGCAGCTGACGCCTCCGATTACAATGCGTCGGGTAGAGCCACAGGGGATCCCGTTCTCGACGTCTTTGTCTTATCTCTGGAGCCACTGCTTCGGTAGGTTGCCTCCCAATTTCGGAGATGGACGCTTTCTGGAAGGACCCTCGCTGTTCGTGCGTATGCTCATGATATGATGGGTTTACTCTATCGACGTGCAGAGATATCTGTGCTGAAGGCGATCATCGATGATTATTGCCGCGGCTCTGGAGTGTGAATTAACGAGGACGAATGTAACTTCTTAACTTACGGGGTTTTGATGGAGTAGTAATCACGTGAACCATCATTGGGAATTATTCCTGACTGTTGTCCGCTCCAAATGACGACTCTCAAGGGGAAATCGGTTACTGACAATGTTGAGGGATCTAGAGGGCAATACTGGAACATAAACGACTGTCTCTAACCTTTCTGCAGGTGTGGATCTTGGATATGATGTGTTGTGCAAGACATATTACGACGCACAATTTTTTCCGCTTTCCTCCACGATAGCAAGGAAACTGAAGCAGTTGTCCGGTAGCTTTTTATGGAAGAGTCATATCTTTAAGTAGCCAAACGAGATTTTGACGAATCCATGTTTCCTCGACGGACTGGGCCGTCCTTACACTGTCATACACGTTAGGCGCACTATATTGACGATCACTCAAGAATTATATACTTTTACGTCTCGGGTACTCACCTTAGTGCGTCCGGCGAGTCATGACACCCCTATTGACGTTGGTCTTCTGGACTTTAAACTGAGACACTTCGAGAGATCTGCTTAGCTGTGAGCTATTTGAGGCTGACATATTGCAGAGACCAGTGCTCACGACCTAGTTTTCCTTGGTCTGCTGAAAAGAGATTCCCTGTCCCAACTCCACGTATATCCTGAAAATGATGGTCAGGTCCTGCTGAAAGTGTCATCACTTCTGTCTCTGTGCTGTTCATTTTTGGAACACAACCTACGACCAGCTTAGAGACAGAAGTGATGACACTTTCAGCAGGACCTGACCATCATTTTGCAGGGCAATGCTCAAGCGCGTACAGTGCAAGCTGTTACTGATTTGCTTGACTGATGGGGCTGATAAGTGCTACACCACCTACTGCACTCCCCTGACCTAAGCCCTCCTAAGTTCAATTCCATTTCTAAACTGAAGGAAACACTTCACGGCATTCGCTTCAGAACTGCTACAAATTCGTCGGGCTACAGACCGTGCCGCTCGAACTGTCAACACAACTGGCACTGCTAAGTGTATCCTGCGACTTCCACATCATTGGCAACGGGTTATACACAATGCTGGTAACTACTTTGAAGGTCAGTAAAACGTTGAAACGCGTATCTATTTTGTACGAGCAGTAAATAAATAGTTGCCACTATTAAAGTTCCAACCCTAGTAGATGCATATTTGTGTTGATCCACTGCGCCTTCCAGTATGATACGATCACCCTTCAAATGCCACGAAAACATTCCCCAGACCATATCGCTCCCTCATCCGGCCCTTTGCTTTCAGACGTTTCACCGTACACGCCAACGGCCATCTGTCTGATGGAGCACAAAACGGATCCATTTGAAGAGGCTACCTGTCACCGCTCAGTAGGTGTCCAGTTGCGGTACTGGCGTACAAACTCCAGCCAAAGTCGCCGACGAACATCAGTCGGCATGTGTGCACGAACCAGGCGCCTGCTGCGGAGATCCATACGCTCCAATATGTCATGCGACTAGGGCCTCCCGTCGGGTAGACCGTTCGCCGGGTGCAAGTCTTTCGATTTGACACCACTTCGGCGACTTGCGCGTCGATGGGGATGAAATAACGTTCGCTGAATGGTCGTTAAAGAGACGCTGTTGGTAGCCCCTTGGTTTATCTGGGCAGTCAGTTTCTCAACAGTTGCACGTCTACTCATCGGTACATATCTCTGCAGCCATCGTTCACCCCTGTCACCTATGGTCCGTGGTGCACCACAGCTGTCTCGGCGCCGGTTTTAGATAGTGCCATTTTGCCATGCACGGTATACCTTAACCACGGCGGCACGCGAACAGTTTACAGACTTAGCCGTTTCGATAATTCTTCCGCTCTTGGCCTGAAAGCCAATGATCATGACCTTTTGGACGTCAGATTGATCGCTCTGATTCCGCATACCGACTACGACTGCACTGTTTTCAGCGTCTCCGCAACACGCTTTATATACCCTCCACTGCTCGTGCTGCCACCTGCCGTCTGTTAATGGTTATTGCACGTTGGCGTCGAACAATAGGCGGTGGTCACATTAATGTGACTGGACCGAGTAGATGATGGACGTGAGACTGCGACTGGTCATAAACTTGTAGAAATAAGGAAAACCAATAGCCGTACTTTTATAAAGTATATTAATATGCCATAAAAGTTACGGCTGTTGGTATTCCTTATGCCTACAAAACACTTAAAAATAAAAAACACAACAACAACCAGTATGGTAGGAGTTGTAACTGATCTTGCACATGTATGCATTTGGACACAAGCGAGGATTTCAGACTTACATGTTGGGCGGGGCCTGATTAAAAACCTTATCGTATCGGTTATGTCGTGCTTTTAGACCATTTAAGAGGGTAGTTGCCGTACGTCGCTGACAGATCTGTATCAATAAATATTATGCTTAATTATGTAGCGCTTATTTGTGACGCCATGACATAACGTTGCTAGGAGATTGCGAACTGTTTGTACTTCGTCTTTTGTGATTTAGATTCTCGGTCTTATAATGACGCCTTGAATTTTGCAGACTTGATAAAGATCTAAGTTATAATCTACAGAAAATCTAATATCAAAAACAAATGCTTACCACGCCTTTTTAATTGTATAGAGACGCTAAGACATAGAAAGCTATTTCTGATGGACGGATACCAAATCGAATGCTGATGCACTACTACCTGTCGGTAACATGACAAAACCAGTCATCCAGGAACTTCATACCTCTCATATTTACAGATTCTGCGGACTCATACCAACAATTTCTGCAGCAAATTTCTTCAGCAGCGAAGATGCTATCTTAACTTGCAATCCATCAAACAATAAATGGTCAAATTTATTGAAATTTCGACTCCAGAAATCAATACTGAAGCGAGATGCAAGGTGATTACAAATCCCCCATTTTCTACAATCTTGCACCGCCAGGTTTGCACTTCTTTTTGTTCCCTAATCAACAATCTCCGTAGGAAATCCCTAAATAATGAAGATTCTTTTCAAACTTAGTTTGAAGCCCTCTTCGACCTTATCTAGAAGTGTTCTTCAGACATGGAATCGGCAAACCATCGCATGGTTGCAAGAGAATACTGGTGAAGGAAGTATCATATAAAAAATAAAATTAAAATAAAAATAAAAATCGCGAACGCGGCGAAAAGGTAAAAAATTCTACGACATTTTACGTCAGTAACATAACTTGCCACTCTCGGTCATGAACTAGCTGTGGTGTCAAATGGGAATTTCTTTAATCGCATTTGCGTTTCTTTACAGAAATACCCAATATGTCGGTTTTCTTTCTACTGAAATCCGTCTTTGTAAGTCGTCAAACACTTACCACAAGATAACGATCTCTTTTCATTTTCCAAATTATTTATCAAAGAATTGCACCTGGTTCGTTACCTTTAGTTTGGTCCCTTAAATATTCTAGAAGTTAACTTTTTTATTAATTTTGGATTTGCAGTATTTCTCGTTAGCTACATGACTGAGAAGTACCGGCTCCGGTCTCGTAAACCAACCTAAGTCCGGTAGAGTGGTGTGCTGACCACATGCCCCTCCATATCCGTATCCAGTGACGCCCTTGGGCCGAGGATGACACGGTGGCCGGTCGGTAACGTTGGGCCTTCATGGCCTGTTCAGGGGGAGTTTAGTTCAGTTTGCGCATACCTCGTGAGAACGGAAGTAATACTGACTAATTTCATTACAGTTCCCATTTTACCTTAATTATCTCCAAACACCTGCATTTCATAACTAATTTATTACTAACAATTCAGTCGCAGATAGAAGAGAGTGGGCCTATGTGGTTACTGTCAAGTTGAGTAAACTTCATTTGGGCATTAGTTCACATCACACTGTAAAACTAAGTAAGAAGAATAAGGGTAAATGGTTTCGATCAACTTGCAAATGTGTGTGTGACACGAAAATTGCTGGTATCAGCAACGCTGATGTTACAGACATAAATGCGTCCCATAGTTTGTCCATAGCCTTTATTTTTATTCAGATCTCAACACTCAAGCTAATATTTATTATAATTACGGTATGTTTAAAAGCTGAGACACGACTTCTGTTTTACTGCGGATAATGTAGCAGTCATTTCGTAAACAATAATCGGCAGACCCTTAATGCCTATGATTTCAGTGATGTAGATGCTGGCGGTCATCTTTTGCCACAATTTGCTCCCTTATAAGACGTTCCAACAATTTGTTTTCTGCTGCTTCCTGAATACTACAGCTCATACACTGTCTGCTCAAAAATATCCGGATACCTGTTGTGGGTTTTGTCTACCCATACGCTATATGACTCCTTGAACTCTGGTGGTAGCTTTCAATAAGGCGTCTCTATGTTTGCAGAGATGTCGCAGCCCATTCTTCCTTAAGAGTTAAAATCAGAGAAGGTAGTGACGTTGGACGCTATGGTCTGGAGCAAAGCCGTTCTAACTCATCCCAAAGGTACTCCACTGGGTTCAGATCGGAATATGGGTTAGGCCAGTCCATAACAGGAACCTGATTGTCCACGCACCATGCCTCACGGATGCTGCCTTATGACAGGGTATAATGTCGTGAAGATTCAATCAATCTTCATTTCCTAGCTGTTCGTCTACTGTATGCAATACACAATACCGTAAAATACATTCATGTCATTCCGCATTTAGCGTTTTCTTAAGATCAACATGGGGACAGTCTAACCATGAAAACAAATGGCTCTGAGCACTATGCGACTTAACTTCTGAGGTCATCAGTCGCCTAGAACTTAGAACTAATTAAACCTAACTAACCTAAAGACATCACACACATCCATGCCCGAGGCAGGATTCGAACCTGCGACCAGAGCGGTCGCTCGGCTCCAGACTGCAGCGCCCAGAACCGCACGGCTAACCATGAAAACAACTTCCATACCATAGCACCACCTCCTCGTACTTTACTGTTGTTGGCACTAAACTTAACGGCAGACATTCGCCAAACCCAGACCCTTCCATCAGATAGCCACAGAGTATAGTGTGATTCACCACTCCGCTATCCAGAGGCGTTTACACCACCTCAAGCGACACCTAACATTGACTAAGAAATGTAGAGCTTATGAGGAGTTGCTCGAGCATTGTACCCCGTTCTCTTTAAATCCCTTCGCAAAATCATTGTGCTAACTGAACTGCTGGCAGCACTTTGGAGATCTGATTTCATGACATTTTTTCCAACGACCTTCCGCAATGCTCAACGGCCCTGTCCTTCGGTACTTGAGTTCTGTCTGATCTTGGTTTAGCTGTGGTAATTCCTTCGCGTTTCCCCATCACAGTCACATGTCCAACAGTCGACTTGGACAGTTCTGGAAGGGCTGAAATGTCCCTGATGGACCTGTTACTCAGGTGACATCCAATCACTAGTCAGTGTTCGAAACTACTGAGCTCTTCTGACCGATCCATTCTGATGCTTCTGTTGCTCTACTCACAATACTCCATGCCTCCTTTTATATTGGTGCGTCCGCCTCTCGTGACATCTAGAAATAGACCCTGTATTACATAGCGGTGTCCGGATACTTTTGACCAGACAGACTATATCGTATCTCACCTTTCTTTTTTCATATTGATACGGAACGGTCCGTACCCTTTATGAAACCGGCCAAGAGTAGAGACTTTATATACACATCAAAAGAAGTTTTGCATCAGCCCAGTTCCCAGAATTCCTGAAGATGACGTTGACTGTGGATATTGTATCACAGACACAGTCCCTTTGACTGTTCAGAAATGTCACTAAACCCGCCGAAAGATGAAAAACAACCATGCATGTGCAGTGCCCATTAGTTCCAGTCATTCCATCAGGAAGGAAGTTGTCTGCAGTTCAACCATGCCTAGACGGTCAATACCGCGGTTCGATCGCGTCCGCATTGTTACTTTGTGCCAGGAAGGGCTCTCAACAAGGGAAATGTCCAGGCGTCTCGGAGTGAACTAAAGCACGTTGTTTCGATATAGAGGAGATATAGACAGACAGGAACTGTCGATGACATGCCTCGCTCAGGCCGCCCAAGGGCTACTACTCCAATGGATGACCACTACGTTCGGATTATGGCTCGGAGGAACCCTAACAGCAACGCCACCATGTTGAATAACGCTTTTCGTGCACTCACAGGACGTCGTGTTACGACTGAAACTGTGGGAAATAGGCTGAACGATGCGCAACTTCACTCCCAATGTCCATGGCGAAGTCCATCTTTGCAACCAAGAGATAATGCAGCACGGTACGGATGGGCCCAACAACATGCCGAATAGACCGCTCAGGATTGGTATCACGTTCTCTTCACCGATGAGTGTCGGATTTGCCTTCAACTAGACAATCGTCAGAGACGTGTTTGGAGGCAACCTGGTCAGGCTGAACACCTTATACAGACTGTCCACCGAGGGCAGCAAAGTGGAGGTTCCGTGCTGTTTTGGAATGGCATTATGTGGGGCCGACGTACGCCGCTGGTGACCATGGAAAGCACCGTAACGTCTGTACGATACGTAAATGCCATTCTCCGACCGATAATGCAACCATATCGGCAGCATATTGGCGAGCCATTCGTCTTCATGGACGACAATTCGCGCCCCCATTGTGCACATCTTGTGGATGACTTCCTTCGGGATAACGACATCACTCGATTAGAGTGGCCATCATGTTCTCCAGACATGAGCCGTTGAACATGTCTGGGATAGACTGAAAAGGGCTGTTTATGGACGACGTGACTCACCAACCACTCTGAACGATCTACGCCGAATCGCCGTTGAGGATCTGAGGGATCTACGCCGAATCGCCGTTGAGGAGTGGGACAATCTTGGCCAAGAGTGCCTTGATGAACTTGTGGATTGTATGCCACAGCGAATACAGGCTTGTAACAATGCAAGAGGACGTACCACTGGGTATTAGAGGTACCGGTGTGTATAGCAATCTGGGCCACCACCTCTGAAGGTCTCGCTGTATGGTGGTACAACATGCAGTGTGTTGTTCTCATGAGCAATACAAAGGGCGGAAATGATGTTTATGTTGATCTCTATTCCAATTTTCTCTACAGGTTCCGGAACTCTCAGAACCGAGGTAATGCAAAACTTTTTTATATGTGTATATAGGCAAGGCTTCTTCCTTTCTGTTATTGGAGGTTCCCTCGTGTCAATATTAAATATTCAACACAGAATTACTTATTTTCAGTACCTGGCAGTCTGTTTTAGAACTCGTTACGTGAAATATATAAATCATCATGATGACTTGGAAGGGATCTGTGGAGGCTGTATCGAATATTCTTACAAACTAATCATGTTCTGGAAATGATGAACTTTTTTTAGGCTTAATATAGTACAATGTGCCCAACGTTTTCCGTTTGTTTACGATTGGCGATACCTCGTATTCAAGTTGGAGATTTGTTATTGCCAAATGAAACAAAAACAGCAACATGACTGTAACACACATATAAATACACTTACTGGAACTAAACCAAATCATTTCTCTGCAGAGAGTGGTTGACTATCCATGCTGGAGCTCTTTTAAATTTAGAATGAGTGCGGTGTCTGAGAACCAATTTCTTTTCAGAAAAAGCAGCATCTACCACTGGCTTGTGCGATAGTAATGACGGTAGTTTTGTTAGAGGTTAGTTTTTCATTTTATGTAATAAATTGGTAGTTCGAATTTCATTATTCAGTGTCACCTCTGCAGAATAGAGACACCATCAGTTTCTCTTCTTCCCTTCGATATCCCGATATCTGAGGAAGAAACAAAATTCAAACAACCAGGTCATTTGGTACAGAAACAAAAGAAAATTTCTCGTGTATGTTGCACGCCTTTTCCGTTCAGACGTGGGCCGTACCCTTCATCCTATGGCGAAGAGGTTTCTCCGCATTCCGGTTGTGTCGAGTTTGCAGAAAATGTTAACAAGCAGGTTTCACCCCTGGCAGAGACTATACCGCCGGTCTGGAGGTCGTGGCTTGTCGACAGCTCGTCATAAATAACGTGGGCTGCCTTTCTTCGGTTCTTTACTTTTCCGTAACCTATTGTGCGTCTGTAAGTGAATGTAAAAGTAACTAGTTACAATTCAATGTTTCAGAGACAACAGCCTCAGCCGGCACAAGTTTCAGGATCCGTTCTTGTCTCTTTATGTTAATGCAGTGTTTTATATGCTGTGTTTTATGGAATATTTCCACTCAGCAAAACCCCTGTTTGTGCTCCATGGTAAAATGAAATCTTAGGCAGCGATCAAGAAGGTTTCAACGAAATAAATTAAAGTAATAAAATCTGATTTAACTGTTTGCTACCAGATAGCTTTCCATTTATTTGCATAAATTTTATGGGAACATTCGACGAGCATTGCTGTCGGATTCCTGAACTATTGCAATGTTTTACATGGTTATGGTTGTTTTTCAAAAATCCCATGACAGATTAGTATGGAACGCAAAGCATTAATCAGTTTGGGTTGAATGTCCATTGATCTACAACTTCGCCGAGACAAAACGAACAGACGTGTGTGTGAAATACTCTGCAAATATTGACGAAGCACAACTTTCAACTCATTGTATCATCTTTTTACAAGATATCTCTAGCTGTAAGTTTCATGCATCCAATATTTCGAACGAATATGTTTCTCTATATATCATATTTCATTTTAACTCCTAGTTAAGGAACAGAAAAGTTATTTAAGAAGTTTCCAGGAAGTAGAGGTACTGGAAGAGAGGTGTACGCTGAGGGGGAGTGGCCTAGCGGTTCTAGGCGCTACAGTCTGGAACCGCGCGACCGCTACGGTCGCAGGTTCGATTCCTGCCTCGGGCATGGATGTGTGTGATGTCCTTAGGTTAGTTAGGTTCTAAGTTCTAGCGGACTGATGACCTCAGAAGTTAAGTCCCATAGTGCTCAGAGCCATTTGAAGCGATTTTTGATAGCGAGATGCACCTGCAGATATGGCGGTAGTATCGCGTACACGTGGTATAAAAGGGCAGTGCATTGGCGGAGCTGTCATTCGTGCTCAGGTGATTCACGTGAAAAGTTTCCGACGTGGTTATGGCCACACGACGGAAATTAACAGACTTCGAACGCGGAATGGTAGTCGGAGCTAGACACATGGGACATTCCATTTCGGAATTCGTAAGGGAATTCAAAATTGCCATGAGTGTGCCGAGAATACCAAATTTCAAGCATTACCTCTCACCACGGGCAACGAAGTGGCCGACGGTCTTCACTTAACAATCGAGAGCAGCTGAGTTTGCGTACAGTTGTCAGTGCTACAGACAAGCAAGATTGCGCGACATAACTGCAGAAATCAACGTGCGATGTACGACGAACATATCCGTTAGGACAGTGCGGCGAAATTTGGCATTAATGGCCTATGGCAGCAGACGACGGTGGCGAGTGCCTTTGCTAATAGCGCGACATCGCCCGCAGCGCTTTTCCTGGGCTCGTGACCATATCAGTTGGACCCTTGATGACTGGAAAACCGTGGCCTGATCAGATGAGATCCTATTTCAGTTGGTAAGAGCTGATGGTAGGGTTCGAGTGTGGCGCGAACTCCACGAAGACCCAACTTATCGACAAGACACTGTGCAAGCTAGTGGTGGTTCCATAATGGTGTGACTGTGTTTATACGGAACGGACTGGGTCTTCTGGTCTAATTGAACCGATCATTGAGTGGAAATGGTTATGTGCGGCTACCTGGAGACCATTTGCAGCCATGCATGGAGTTCACAAACAACGGCTGAATTTTTATGGATGACAATGCGGCCTGTCACTAGGCCACAACTGTTCGCGACTGGTTTGAAGAACATTCTGGAAAATTCGAGCGAGTGATTTAGCCATCCAAATCATTCAAGATGAATCTCATCATATATTTACGAGAGGTCAGTTCGTGCACAAAATCCTACACCACCAACACTTTCGCAATTATGAACGCTATAGAGGCAGCATGGCTCAGTATTTCTGCAGGGGGCAACTTGTTGAGTCTGTGCCACGTCCAGTTTCTGCACTACGCCAGGAGGAAGGAGGTCCGGCACAGTATTAGGAGGTATCCCATGATTTCTGTCACCTCAGTGTAGACTTGCAATTGTCTGTGACAGGCAGAACGGCCATGATTAGAGATTGGATTAGATTCAGTTTTCGTTCCATAGACCCAAAATTCAGATGCTTCTCGTGAGTGTGGAATATGTCATTAGTGTTGTTCGTGTTTAGTGTTGTTACCAGGCCTGACAGAGTACATAAAGGGCGTGAACGGGTCAGATGTTGAGCGATCATTGTGAAGGACATGGAGAAATGCGTACCAGTGAGAGACAGCGTCAACAATACATGACAGAGCTTGAAAGAAGCCTTCATATGGCCGGCTGGTCGAATCATGGAGTATCCAGATTTGGGGGCATTCGTATGCGACTGTGGCCCTATACTGGATAGTATGGGAACGTGAGGTCATGCACACTCCTCAAGGTTCCGGTCAACCAACTCTGATTGCCAAAAGGGAGGATCGCCGTATTGTGCACAAAGAACGTCGCATTCCCTTCGCATGTGCCTGCCATCCGACGACAAGGAACGGACTCACAGCAGGATTCTGTCATTCCGCACCGTTGATCAGAGATTAGCAGCAACAGGACTAGGGAATTACAGTTCCATGCGTAGGCTATTGTTGATACCACAACACAAACGGCTGCGTTTGGGGTTGTCCCGTGACTGAGATGCATGGACTCCTGATGAATGGCACTGCATTGTATTCAGCGATGAAAATCGGTTCTGTACTACGCCGGATAATCATCGACGGCGAGTATAGTGGCGATCTGGGGAGAGATCCCATCCTTCCGATGTTTGGGACAAGCACAAATGTGTTACTTCTGGCGTCACGCTACGTGGACCCGTCAAAAAAGAGTTCAGGTCGTATCTTGTTGCGATTGAGGGACCTCTGACGGCACAACGGTCACGGCAAGGACGTCCTGAATCCTCAAATATTACCTCTCATGCTATACTACCGTGGTGCCATTTTTCAGCAGGACAATGCTCTTCCACACACGGCACATGTCTCTATGAACTGTCTGAGTGATATTGAGGTACTCCCGTGACGAGCAAGATCCCCAAATATGTACCTGGCAGAAAAAAATTGGGGCCAGTTGAGACCTCAACGCCGCCCAGGTCAAGTATCCAGGATACAACAGTTGTGGGCCAGCCGGCCGAAGTGGCCGAGCGGTTCTAGACGCTACAGTCTCGAACCGCGCGACCGCTACGGTCGCAGGTTCGAATCCTGCCTCGGCCAAGCATGTGTGTGATGTCCTTAGGTTAGTTAGGTTTAAGTAGTTCTAAGTTCTAGGGGACTGATGACCTCGGAAGTTAAGTCCTATAGTGCTCAGAGCCATTTTTTTAGCTGTGGGCCAGATTGCCTCAAGAAAGAATACAACGGCTTTATGACACCCTTACCGATCGAATTTGAGCATACATCCAGGCCAGTGGGGGTACAAATCCATACTGGTAAGTGGGCTCACACTACCAAATTATTTGTAAATCTGGCTCGATTCTGTAATCACTGAAATAACATCACACATCGACTTAACCCGTGAAGTTTCGCTTCGTTTCAAATGGTTCAAATGGCTCTGAGCACTATGGGACTTAACATCTTAGGTCATCAGTCCCCTAGAACTTAGAACTACTTAAACCTAACTAACCTAAGGACATCACACACATCCATGCCCGAGGCAGGATTCGAACCTGCGACCGTAGCAGTCCCGCGGTTCCGAACTGCAGCGCCTAGAACCGCACGGCCACCACGGCCGGCTCGCTTCGTTTCCTCCTTCCGATCTGGGCACTTCACTTGGTTGCTGGCAACGCCTATATAAGACATCAAGTGTCTGGCGCAGATGTTAGATCGGTTATTGCTGCTATAATGGTAGGTTATGAAGATTTAAGGGCGTTTGAACATTTTGTAGTCGGCGCACGAGCGGTGGGACACAGCATCTCCGAGGTAGCGATGAAGTGGCGATTTTCCCGTACGACCATTTCACGAGTGTACCATAATATGAGGAATCAGGTAAAACATTAAATCTCAGACATCGCTGGGCTCGGAAATAGATCCTGCAGAACGGGACCAACGACGACTGAAGAGAATCGTTCAGCGTGACAGAAGTGCAAGCCTTCCGCAAATTGCTGCAGATTTCAATGCTGGGCCATTAACAAGTGTCAGCGTGTGAACCATTCAACGAAACACCATCGATATGGGCGTTTGGAACCGAAGGCCCACTCGTGTACCCTTGATGACTGCACAAAACACATCTTGACGCCTTGTCTGGGTCCGTCAACACCGAAACTGGACTGTTGATGACTGGAATGATGTTGCCTCGTTGCACGAGTCTCGTTTCAAATTCTATCGAGCGGATGGACGTGTACGGGTTTGGAGGCAACATCATGAATCCATGGACCGTACATATCAGCAGGGACTGTTCAAGCTGGTGGAGGCTCTGTAATGGTGTGGGGCGTGTGTAATTGGAGTGATATGGGATCCCCCATACGTTTAGATACGACTCTTGACAGGTGACACGTACGTAAGCATCCTGTCTGATCACCTACATCCATTCACGTCCATTGTGCATTCCCACGGATTTGGGCAATTCCAGCAGGACAATGCGACACCCGAAACGTCCAGAATTGCTACAGAGTGGCTCCAGGGACATCCTTCTGAGTTTAAACACTTTCACTGGCCACCAAACACCCCAGACAGTAACTTTATTGAGCATATCTGGGATGCCTTGCAAGTGTTGTTCAGAAGAGATCTCCACCCCGTCGTACTCTTACGGATTTGTGGACAGCCCTGCAGGATTCACGGAGTCAGTTCCCTCCAGCACTACTTCAGACATTGGTCGAGTTCATGCCAAGTCGTGTTGCAGCAATTCAGCGTGCTCGCGAAGACCCTTCACGATTTTAGGCAGGTGTACCAGTTTCTTTGGCTCTTCAGTGTATAAATTAGCTATACAATATTAACTTTTATTACAATGGTCTCACTATTTTCAACACATTAAGTATCTCTTTCTAGTGTTATGACTATAACTAGACTTTGTGGTATTTAGCTATGAAAAGTAACTTCTCCTCATTTGATATATTTAGAGCATCAACTAACGATCGTTACTATTACTAATAAATAGATGTGTAAAAACATGGATATACGTCTAATATTAAAGATCTACTCTTAGAGCAAAATATAAACAACAGCGTCATATCATACTAACAGTGACTTTCGGTTTGATGGCGGCAAAATGCGCAATATGCATGCTCCCTCCGTAGATATTCCTACTCAATGGGTGTACGAGTTGACAGAGGCAGACAGATGTTAAAGGTTTAATATGACGGGTTATCTTGATATTAAATGTTTGAACTAAATTTAAACTTGTTGTTGTTGTTGTGGTCTTCAGTCCTGAGACTGGTTTGATGCAGCTCTCCATGCTACTCTATCCTGTGCAAGCTTCTTCATCTCCCAGTACCTACTGCAACCTACATCCTTCTGAATCTGCTTAGTGTATTCATCTCTTGGTCTCCCTCTACGATTTTTACCCTCCACGCTGCCCTCCAATGCTAAATTTGTGATCCCTTGATGCCTCAAAACATGTCCTACCAACTGAACCCTTCGTCTAGTCAAGTTGTGCCACAAACTTCTCATCTCCCCAATCCTATTCAATACCTCCTCATTAGTTACGTGATCTACCCACCTGATCTTCAGCATTCTTCTGTAGCACCACATTTCGAAAGCTTCTATTCTCTTCTTGTCCAAACTGGTTATCGTCCATGTTTCACTTCCATACATGGCTACACTCCATACAAATACTTTCAGAAACGACTTCCTGACACTTAAATCTATACTCGATGTTAACAAATTTCTCTTCTTCACAAACGCTTTCCTTGCCATTGCCAGTCTACATTTTATATCCTCTCTACTTCGACCATCATCAGTTATTTTACTCCCTAAATAGCAAAACTCCTTTACTACTTTAAGTGTCTCATTTCCTAATCTAATCCCCTCAGCATACCCGATTTAATTTGACTACATTCCATTATCCTCGTTTTGCTTTTGTTGATGTTCATCTTATATCCTCCTTTCAAGACACTGTCCATTCCGTTCAACTGCTCTTCCAAGTCCTTTGCTGTCTCAGACAGAATTACAATGTCATCGGCGAACCTCAAAGTTTTTACTTCTTCTCCATGAATTTTAATACCTACTCCGAATGTTTCTTTTGTTTCCTTTACTGCTTGCTCAATATACAGATTGAATAACATCGGGGAGAGGCTACAACCCTGTCTCACTCCTTTCCCAACCACTGCTTCCCTTTCATGCCCCTCGACTCTTATAACTGCCATCTGGTTTCTGTACAAATTGTAAATAGCCTTTCGCTTCCTGTATTTTACCCCTGCCACCTTCAGACTTTGAAAGAGAGTATTCCAGTTAACGTTGTCAAAAGCTTTCTCTAAGTCTACAAATGCTAGAAACGTAGGTTTGCCTTTCCTTAATCTTTCTTCTAAGATAAGTCGTAAGGTTAGTATTGCCTCACGTGTTCCAACATTTCTACGGAATCCAAACTGATCTTCCCCGAGGTCCGCTTCTACCAGTTTTTCCATTCGTCTGTAAAGAATTCGCGTTAGTATTTTGCAGCTGTGACTTATTAAACTGATAGTTCGGTAATTTTCACATCTGTCAACAACTGCTTTCTTTGGGATTGGAATTATTATATTCTTCTTGAAGTCTGTGGGTATTTCGCCTGTCTCATACATCTTGCTCACCAGATGGTAGAGTTTTGTCATGACTGGCTCTCCCAAGGCCATCAGTAGTTCTAATGGAATGTTGTCTACTCCCGGGGCCTTGTTTCGACTCAGGTCTTTCAGTGCTCTGTCAAACTCTTCACGCAGTATCTTATCTCCCATTTCATCTTCATCTACATCCTCTTCCATTTGCATAATATTGTCCTCAAGTACATCGCCCTTGTATAAACCCTCTATATACTCCTTCCACCTTTTTTGCCTTCCCTTCTTTGCTTAGAACTGGGTTTCCATCTGAGCTCTTGATATTCATACAAGTGGTTCTCTTCTCTCCAAAGGTCTCTTTAATTTTCCTGTAGGCAGTATCTATCTTACCCCTAGTGAGATAGGCCTCTACATCCTTACATTTGTCCTCTAGCCATCCCTGCTTAGCCATTTTGCACTTCCTGTCGATCTCATTTTTGAGACGTTTGTATTCATTTTTGCCTGCTTCATTTACTGCATTTTTATATTTTCTCCTTTCATCAATTAAATTCAATATTTCTTCTGTTACCCAAGGATTTCTATTAGCCCTCGTCTTTTTACCTACTTGATCCTCTGCTGCCTTCACTACTTCATCCCTCAGAGCTACCCATTCTTCTTCTACTGTATTTCTTTCCCCCATTCCTGTCAATTGTCCCCTTATGCTCTCCCTGAAACTCTCTACAACCTCTGGTTCTTTCAGTTTATCCAGGTCCCATCTCCTTAAATTCCCGCCTTTTTGCAGTTTCTTCAGTTTCAATCTGCAGGTCATAACCAATAGATTGTGGTCAGAATCCACATCTGCCCCTGGAAATGTCTTACAATTTAAAACCTGGTTCCTAAATCTCTGTCTTACCATTATATAATCTATCTGATACCTTTTAGTATCTCCAGGATTCTTCCAGGTATACAACCTTCTTTTATGATTCTTGAACCAAGTGTTAGCTATGATTAAGTTATGCTCTGTGCAAAATTCTACAAGGCGGCTTCCTCTTTCATTTCTTCCCCCCAATCCATATTCACCTACTATGTTTCCTTCTCTCCCTTTTCCTACGGACGAATTCCAGTCGCCCATGACTATTAAATTTTCGTCTCCCTTCACTACCTGAATAATTTCTTTTATCTCGTCATACATTTCATCAATTTCTTCATCATCTGCAGAGCTAGTTGGCATATAAACTTGTACTACTGTAGTAGGCATGGGCTTTGTGTCTATCTTGGCCACAATAATGCGTTCACTATGCTGTTTGTAGTAGCTAACCCGCACTCCTATTTTTTTATTCATTATTAAACCTACTCCTGCATTACCCCTATTTGATTTTGTATTTATAACCCTGTAATCACCTGACCAAAAGTCTTGTTCCTCCTGCCACCGAACGTCACTAATTCCCACTATATCTAACTTTAACCTATCCATTTCCCTTTTTAAATTTTCTAACATACCTGCCCGATTAAGGGATCTGACATTCCACGCTCCGATCCGTAGAACGCCAGTTTTCTTTCTCCTGATAACGACGTCCTCTTGACTAGTCCCCGCCCGGAGATCCGAATGGGGGACTATTTTACCTCCGGAATATTTTACCCAAGAGGACGCCATCATCATTTAATCATACAGTAAAGCTGCATGTCCTCGGGAAAAATTACGGCTGTAGTTTCCCCTTGCTTTCAGCCGTTCGCAGTACCAGCACAGCAAGGCCGTTTTGGTTAATGTTACAAGGCCAGATCAGTCAATCATCCAGACTGTTGCCCCTGCAACTACTGAAAAGGCTGCTGCCCCTCTTCAGGAACCACATGTTTGTCTGGCCTCTCAACAGATACCCCTCCGTTGTGGTTGCACCTACGGTACGGCCATCTGTATCGCTGAGACACGCAAGCCTCCCCACCAACGGCAAGGTCCATGGTTCATGGGGGGAATTTAAACTTAAAAAAACTAAAACTCCTCCCGAACAGGCCTTGAAGGCCTAACGGCACCGACAGGCCGCCGTGTCAGCCGCAGCCCACAGCCCTCACGGGATGCGGATATGGAGAGGCACGTAGTCAGCACACCGCTCTCCCGGCCTTTTGTCAGTTACCGAAACCGGCAGTAAATCTGAACCTGAATGCCTCACACAAACTGTTAGACAACAATGAATAAACGAAACGATGACCAAATTGCTAGGTGTCAGTCGCAATCACAATGCACTTATACAATACGTTACACATGTAATCTGTTAGTCATCATTCCTCCCTGAGTACTCCTGTAGTACGTCTGTGAGATGGGAGTGCCCTGTGACACCGTAAAGGAGGCACCTCGCTGGACAATGACTGCTGACGCAGTCCGGGAAGATTATCCATCACATTAAGTTACCTAGCACTGGAAACGCTTTGGTGCGCCTATGGCTAAACGACGCTCGACATAGAGGTTGTCGGGCCCGAAACACTTTTGAAGACCTCGAATTTTCAACGCTCACCTCTCCCACTACTAGCAATTCTACTGCAGTGGAAAGCTTCGACGCTGTTTCCATCTTGTTGATAATATACATCTAGGTAACTGAAGTGCCCGTAATAGCAAAGTTACATACCCTAAACGGAAAATACAGTAATTAGTTTTTGTGGGAAGATTCAGATAACGAATTTATTCAGAGTTATTTATATTACAATGAAGTTTATTGTAATTATTTAATGATTCCACTATTAGAAATTATAAAATTTGAAACTGTAATACAAAATAACGAGTGGCATTAGGAAAACTCCAGAGGAAAAATTCCAAATCACAGAGTAGCACCTTGCTGTACAATGTGTGGAATGCTTGAATCATTCAAAGCAGTTGACAAATTTGTTAGTGAAAACATATTTGTTGAAGACTTTGAACCATTTACAACCACCTATTGTCTGCGCAACGTGCCCATTAATCCTTCAAACGCTGTGTCATTTATAAATTTCTTTGTTAATGTTAGCTGCATTTGGTACATTTTCTGGAATTCATGGGCCCATGTTGTGCAATGCAGTCCTCGTCGTCGCAGTCGCTTGCACCCTATGGTTCAGTAAAGCATTACTTGTAACTTGTGCTGAAACATCACTTGCAGCCTCTTCTTTTTCCAATGGTTTCTCCACTTAAGAAGTTTCCGATTCCTGAAAGAATAATACTAACGTAATGAACTATTTGATATATGTCACAGCGACAAATACTACACACATTATTCTAATATTTAGACACTGCATGGATCAGCACAAGCGTTACCAAAGAACTGTTAAACTGACAGTAAAGCAGAATTCAACTAACGTATCAATTTACCCAGTAAAGGATGGTCATTACCCAGCAATATTGCTATAATAAGCATTTCAAATGATTGCTGAGAAGCACTAGCTACAACTTTTATTTTCAGATGCGTACGACGTCACTGAATAGAAGTGTGCGGTGCAATGGTTCAATGACCCCTGGAATTTCCCTCACTGTCTTGGAGTAACTGATGGGAAATATGTACAGATCGCGAAACCACCCCATTCTGGATCAGATTATAACAATTACAAGGGCACATTTAGTATAGAGTTGCTGGCATCTGTAAATACTCATAATGAGTTTATTAGGGTTGATGGATTACGAACTGCTTTCAGAAATCTAACATAGATTAAACATTTCAAAAGAAGGGATCACCAATTTATTATTGAAGGGAAGCGTGGGGGGGGGGGGGGGGGGTAAAAATCGTAAGGGAGACCAAGAGATGAATACAATAAGCAGATTCAGAAGGATGTAGGTGCAGTAGTTATTGGAAACGAATGGGCTTGCTATGGATAGAGTAGCATGAAGAGCTGCATCAAAGTAGTCTTCGGATTGAAGACCAAAACAACGACAACATTCATACACTCGTCGAATTTCAGTTTCCACAATGCTGGAATCTATATATGAAAACAGTAACTGTAGAGGTAGGTGGGTAGACGAGTGTGCTGTTACATAATTCAAACCTTTTAAACGAAAAAATAGGGAGTCGCAGTGCTAATTTTCTCGACTTAAACATTTTTGTCGATTGTTTCTACTGCTAATTACTGAATAAGTATTAAATTACAATCAAACAACTCGCCTGAATTCACTTCAACAGATGATTCCTTTCATCTGTCTAACCTAACGTATTCATATTCATTTGGTGGTGCTGAAATCACGAAGTCTTAGCAGGAACTGGCCTGTATTGCGCAATATTAGCCTTACACGGTACCTTATTTGCGGAATATATTGAGCGAGCGCCAATATTTTTAAAGCTCTGCAGTCTCCTTCAATATATTGCACAAACCGGCAATATCACTCTCAGTTGGTCAATTTTATTACGCAGTACCCACAAGATGCCGCGATATGAATTCGAAATGATGCAACAAGTCAAGTCATTCACCCGACTAGGCAACTCGTTTCCGTTTACAGATGGTACATTTGCAAAGTTCTCGTAAGAACTGCAAACGTCGATTTAAACATCGTTCGCTCATGACTAGAGCGTGCTACGCAGTACTACGTGGGTGTTTAAGTAAATTGTTAATGAAATATCCCCTGGTCGTCTTTAACTGTGCCACTTTCACCTGTAATTTTTTAACACGGCGGTCCCTTTAATCACTTGGAACCGGTCGCAGAATTCTAAAAGCGTTTTTCTCGTTGATTATTTCTTCAGTTCCGTATTCTCAAAGAACTAAACCTTCTTTGCTGACTCCTAAGATAGATAGCAGGTCAGTTTTAGAGAACTCTAATTTCCATCCCATTTTGCATCATTTATCAACTCCGCTACTTGATCATGTATTATTCGTATTTTAAAGTCATCAGCTTGTAACGTGGGAATAACAACATGTAGAACGGTCGTTGGCCTTAGCTTCTATTCATTTTCGAGCACGGTAAAGTCATCATGTTGAAACGTCCCCTTTTGAACAATATACACTACTGTCCTTAACCTGACACACAATATTTATAGCGCAACGCAATCTGACTTTCCACACACAATATTTTGTTAACGCAACGCAATCTGACTTTCAAAATTCTCTACAAGAGAATGGCCCTGACTAACATTAACCTGTACTTTTCAGAAATCACTTACCTCACAAAAATCTTGGTTACTCCCACTACTGCAATACAGCAAGCGCCACTACTGCCAGCTAAATAAAAGATTCAAACTATGGAAGGCACTAACTACTGATAGGGATAGTTAGCAAATGAAAGATATTAATAGAGAACAAACAATGTATTTACCTTGATATCATGACAAATTACAAAACTCCGCCATCTCTCTCCCCACATCCACCACTGCTGGCGGCTCACCTCCAACTGCCCAACGCTACGCGCTGTTCACAGCCAGCTGCCTAACACTACAATGGTTGAGTATTACAACAATGCAAAGCAGCCACAGACTGCACACGGCACAGCCGGTGATTTTCATACTGAGGTGGCGTTACCAATAAAAAAACCTAAACAGCCTACTTACAATGTATGTTGCTCGTAATTTCTCGCTCTGACACCACTAACCATCCGTAAGGGCGTTCAGTGTAAATGTCTTCTTTCATTAGTTGAGTGCTGCAAGAACCTTCGAATCATACATTCGAATGCTTGTATTTAGTGTACTCTATGGTTCATAGTGAGATTTTCAATAATCGATGGTGTTTTTAAATCCTAGATCTTCGACATAACTTTGTTCAAGTTTGTTAGGAATTAGATGCAGCCAAGTCGTGTAACTGAAGGATTGTTGCCGAAGCAGTGACATTCAAAAGGCTTGATAACGTTAAAGAGCATCAACAACCAGTTACTTTTAACGGCGGTAGCGTTCTCGCTTCCCGCGCCCGGGTTCCCGGGTTCGATTCCCGGCGGGGTCAGGGATTTTCTCTGCCTCGTGATGAATGGGTGTTGTGTGATGTCCTTAGGTTAGTTGGGTTTACGTAGTTCTAAGTTCTAGGGGACTGATGACCATAGATGTTAAGTCCCATAGTGCTCAGAGCCATTTGAACCATTTTTTTACTTTTAACGGTAAGGTTTACCGAAGGTAGTTCTCTCTGTGTTCTGTCCCATGAAAAAAAATATTAAAAAAATGTTTCTACTATAGCTAAACTAGAGCTTTTAATCACAGCGGCGAATTGAGGCTTAAGAGTGATTCCAACTGGCGCGTGATTTTGAAATGGTCAATACATTTCGACTAAATAGTTAATAAGAGCCGGCCGAAGTGGCCGTGCGGTTAAAGGCGCTGCAGTCTGGAACCGCAAGACCGCTACGGTCGCAGGTTCGAATCCTGCCTCGGGCATGGATGTTTGTGATGTCCTTAGGTTAGTTAGGTTTAACTAGTTCTAAGTTCTAGGGGACTAATGACCTCAGCAGTTGAGTCCCATAGTGCTCAGAGCCATTTGAACCATTTTGAGTTAATAAGAACGTAAACTATTACAAGCCGAATTTATTTTACACCTTTTCAACAAAAATTTGTCAGACGCAAACAACAACACAAGTTGTACTTACGCACCATGTTAGTGTTGTTTTACCTTAATGCTGCTGCCCTCCATTAGAGCACTTAAGACACAGTAGCACTAACGAAGTGAAACGTATACCAGCGAATTTCTTGACGAGGACATCGTGGACGTCAACCAGTGATAGAAAATACTGACTGCTGTTCGAGGAACACAATGGAACAGCAACATACAAATCGTCAAGGATCAGGGGCGTTGTGATTGCGTAATTTACGTCATAGGCCTATTGTGACGACAAACTGGTGTGATTCATGGTCAGTAAACCAATGGGCGCGATGCCACTTCAGCGGCTTACATATCAGTCCACATTCCTGCTCATGTGGCCCTGTGGTACTGTGTGATGCATTCATAAGACTGAAAAAATTACATGAACTCGCTGGCAATAGAAATCTGATGTCTTGCGTCAGCAGCAAGCAAACTACAGTATTCACACAGCATGGAGCAATTTAAGTATATCACAACGCAGTCTAGCATATGCTGAATACTTGACATACGATAAGCTAAAGCTCGAAATCGTTTTATGATTTACGAAAATAAAATTTAAGTAGTGACAAAGATAATCGCTTAGTATTAATTGGCACCAGTGTTACAAACAAGTCGCCTTCTACAGAGGTAAATGTTTTGTCACCTAACTTGGTAAGAGAGTAGTGAAATATCAATCGTTACCGCCGTACAACAACAGTCTTTGTTTCTTTTAACGAGAGTAGACATCAAACAAGTTTTCGTCTGAGAACTGCAGTATGGTCGCTAGTGTAAGTAGTATTTTTTACAGGGGGTAAAATGTATGAAATAAAAAGTAAAGTTTGCCTCACGTCGAAGATATGACACGACAGATGGCTGCCGAGTTCAAACGAACACACGTCAGCGACAAACGCCTCCCCTTGTGCTGTGTCATGCGCTCACGTGATTGCTAGTGCTCCTGCTTATCAGTCGCAAGTGCTTACTCATGTGTGGCTGATAACACAATCGGCCTCGTGCAAGTAAAACAGGTCCTTCTGGCCCCTGAGTTTAGTACCAGCTATGCCTCTGCCCGTTATTACACATAGTAACCAAATCACAAAGTAACCAGCAAGTGGGTAAAAGACGAATGTCGTTAGCGACAAAAAGGGCTTCAGTTTCAAAGGGCGCAGGTCGAATATAGGAAGAACGTAGATACAGCAATCATCGGTATAACAGTCGTAAATTGTCGTAGCGATGTTCGGAAAGAACCAGAGCTCCAAGAGCTAATAGCAAACACTCATGCTCAAATCGTTATACGCACTGAAAGCTGGGTAAGGCCGGAGAAAAGTTCAGCGAAAATGTTTGCGAAGTACCTAACGGTATTGCGAAAGGATAAGCTAAACACAGTTGGCGGTGGCGTATCTTGTAGCAAAATTGAAGCAGATATTTCCTGAGAGTTAGTATGGGCAGAGGTCATTCTTGGCAACCGGAATAAAATAATAATTGGATTCTTTTACCGACCTCCCAACTCACATGATACAACTGCTGAAAGGTTCAAAGAACACTTGAGTCTAATTTCAAACACGTACCCGACTCATAGTTGGTAGTGATTTTAATTTACCCTCGATATGTTGGCGAAAATACATGTTTAAATACGAGGTACGCATAAAACATCATCCGAAATTGTGCTAAACGCATTCTCTGAAAATTATTTCGAGCAGTTAATTCATGAGCCCACGCGAAGGGTAAACGGTTGTGAAAATACTTGACCTCTTACCAACAAATAATCCTGAGCTAATAACAACATCAAAACGGATAAAGGGATTAATGAACACAGGGTCGTCGTAGCGAAATTGAATATTATAGCCCCTGAATCCTACAAAAATAGACGAAAAACGTACCTATCCAAAAAATCACATAGAAATTCACTAGACGCCTTCCTTAGAGGTAATCTCCACTCCTTCCAAATTAACAATGTAAGTGTACACCAGACGTGGCTTGAATTCAAAGAAGTAGTATCGACATCAATTGAGAGATTTATACCAAATCAATTAATAAACGACGTAACTGATCCTCCTTGGTAGACAAAACTGGTCAGAACACTGTTGCAGAAACAACGAAAAAAGCATGGCAAATTAAAACGAAAGAAAGTCTCCAAGACCGGTTATATTTTACAGAAGCTCGAAATTTAGCGCGGACATAAATGCGAGATGATTATAATAGTTTCCACAAAGAAATTATATCTCGAAACCATGCAGAAAATCGCAAGAGATTCGTGTCGTATGTAAAGTAGCCTATGTTAGCGGAAAGACACAGTCAGTGCCTTCTCTACACGACAGCAATGGAAATACTATAGACGACAGTGTTGCCAGAGCAGAGTTGCTAAACACAGCCTTCCGAAATACCTTGACAAAAGAAGACGAAGTAAATATTCCTGAATTCGAATCAAGAACAGCTGCCAACATGAGGAACTTAGAAACAGATATTCTCGGAGTAGTGAAGCAACTTAAATGACTTAAGTCTTCTGGTCCGGATTGTATACCAGTTATGTTCCTTTCAGAGTATGCTGATGCAATAGCTCCATGCTTAACAATAATATGCAATCACTCGCTCCACGAAAGATCCGTACCCAAAGACTGGAAAGTTGCACAGGTCACATCAATATTGAAAACAGGTAGTAGGAGTAATCCACTAAATTACAGGCCGATATCATTAATGTAGACATGCAGCAGGATTCTGGAACATATATTGTGTTCGAACATTATGAATTACCTCGAATAGAGCGGTCTATTGACACACCGTAAACACGTATTTAGAAACTACCGTTCTTGTGAAATACAACTAGCTCTTTACACACACGAAGTGTTGACTGTTGATTGCTATTAACATGGTACACTCCTGGAAATTGAAATAAGAACACCGTGAATTCATTGTCCCAGGAAGGGGAAACTTTATTGACACATTCCTGGGGTCAGATACATCACATGATCACACTGACAGAACCACAGGCACATAGACACAGGCAACAGAGCATGCACAATGTCGGCACTAGTACAGTGTATATCCACCTTTCGCAGCAATGCAAGCTGCTATTCTCCCATGGAGACGATCGTAGAGATGCTGGATGTAGTCCTGTGGAACGGCTTGCCATGCCATTTCCACCTGGCGCCTCAGTTGGACCAGCGTTCGTGCTGGACGTGCAGACCGCGTGAGACGACGCTTCATCCAGTCCCAAACATGCACAATGGGGGACAGATCCGGAGATCTTGCTGGCCAGGGTAGTTGACTTACACCTTCTAGAGCACGTTGGGTGGCACGGGATACATGCGGACGTGCATTGTCCTGTTGGAACAGCACGTTCCCTTGCCGGTCTAGGAATGGTAGAACGATGGGTTCGATGACGGTTTGGATGTACCGTGCACTATTCAGTGTCCCCTCGACGATCACCAGTGGTGTACGGCCAGTGTAGGAGATCGCTCCCCACACCATGATGCCGGGTGTTGGCCCTGTGTGCCTCGGTCGTATGCAGTCCTGATTGTGGCGCTCACCTGCACGGCGCCAAACACGCATACGACCATCATTGGCACCAAGGCAGAAGCGACTCATATCGCTGAAGACGACACGTCTCCATTCGTCCCTCCATTCACGCCTGTCGCGACACCACTGGAGGCGGGCTGCACGATGTTGGGGCGTGAGCGGGACCGTAGCCCAGCTTCATGGAGACGGTTGCGAATGGTCCTCGCCGATACCCCAGGAGCAACAGTGTCCCTAATTTGCTGGGAAGTGGCGGTGCGGTCCCCTACGGCACTGCGTAGGATCCTACGGTCTTGGCGTGCATCCGTGCGTCGCTGCGGTCCGGTCCCAGGTCGACGGGCACGTGCACCTTCCGCCGACCACTGGCGACAACATCGATGTACTGTGGAGACCTCACGCCCCACGTGTTGAGCAATTCGGCGGTACGTCCACCCGGCCTCCCGCATGCCCACTATACGCCCTCGCTCAAAGTCCGTCAACTGCACATACGGTTCACGTCCACGCTGTCGCGGCATGCTACCAGTGTTAAAGACTGCGATGGAGCTCCGTATGCCACGGCAAACTGGCTGACACTGACGGCGGCGGTGCACAAATGCTGCGCAGCTAGCGCCATTCGACGGCCAACACCGCGGTTCCTGGTGTGTCCGCTGTGCCGTGCGTGTGATCATTGCTTGTATAGCCCTCTCGCAGTGTCCGGAGCAAGTATGGTGGGTCTGACACACCGGTGTCAATGTGTTCTTTTTTCCATTTCCAGGAGTGTATTTCAAATTGATTCCGTATTTCTAGATTTCCAAAAGTCTTTTGACGCTGTACCATGCAAGCGGCTTGTAGTGAAATTGCGTGCTATGGAATATTGTCTCAGTTATGTGACTGGCTTTGTGATTTCCTGTCAGAGAGGTCACAGTTCGTAGTAACTGACGAAAAGTCATCGAGTAAAACGGAAGTGATCTGGCATTCTTCAAGGTAGTGTTATAGGCCCTCTGCTGTTCCTTATCTATATAAACGATTTAGGAGATAATCTGACCAGCGGTATTATGCTGTTTGCAAACGAAGCTGTTGTGTGTCGCCTAATAAACTTATCAGAAGATCGAAACAAATTTCGAAATGATAGAAAAGACATCTGAAAGGTGCGACAATTGGCTATTGACCCTAATTAATGAAAAGTGTGAGGTCATCCAAAAAAGTGCTAAAAGGAATCCGTTAAGCTTCGGTTAAACGATAAATCAGCCTAATCTAAAGGCCAAAAATTCTACTAAATACCTAGGAATTACAATTCACGAACAATTTAAATTGGAAAGAACACATAGAAAATGTTGTGGCGAAGGCAAACCAAAGACTAGGTTTTATTGACAGAACACTTAGAAAATGTAACAGATCTACTAAAGAGACTGCCTACACTACGCTTGTCCGTCCTCTTTTGGAGTACTGCTGCGCGGTCTGGCATCCTTACCAGATAGGATTAATGTAGTATATCAGGAAAGTTCAAAGAAGAGCGGCACGTTTTGTATTATAGCGAAATAGGAGAGACAGTGTCACGGAAATGATACAGGATTAGGGATGGACGCCATTAAAATAAAAAGGCGTTTTTCGTTGCGGCGGAATCTTCTCACGAAATTTCAATCAGCAACTTTCTCCTCCGAATGCAAAAATATTTTGTTGACGCCGATGTACATAGGGAGAAGCCAACATCATAATAAAATAAGAGAAATACTCGCACGGAGAGGTATAGGTGTTCGCTTTTTCCGAGAGCTCTTCGAGAATGGAATAATGGGGAATTGTTGTGAAGGTGGTTCGATGAACCCTCTGCCAGGCACTTAAGTGTGATTTGCAGCGTATCCGTGTAGATGTAGATGACTTCGTGGACTTACAACGCTTGCACTTCTAAAGCCGTGCGAAGTGGTCGCGGGATGGATGGATGGATATGGTGTTATGGGCGCTCAACAGTGTAGTCTTTAGCGCCCGAACGGAAACAACAACGGACGAGTGTCACTAAAATGCAGCAAGTGCAAAAATAGGATTCAAATTATAGGTGAAGGTCTACAGAGGCAGTTTGCACGTCAACAGTAGCAAAGAGGAAAGCAGCACATAATGAGAACTGCAAGAGAACGGAGGGGAAGGGGTAAAATGAAAGACATAGCACATGTTTGGAACTGGCCTATTACAAGAATAAAAAAGAAGTGGTAAGCCACTCGGCAACACACTAAAAATTCCAACCTAAAATTTTTGGCTGAAGCCCAGAAACATCACAGTACCTTAAAACTTTCTTGACACTCGCCTCGTCATTGGCTAAAATCGAGGGCAGATCCCCACTAATATTAACTTCCGCCCTGACAAAACGATATAAATCACACTCAACTAAAACGTGGCGTACAGTGATTCGTACGCCACAGGCATCACACAGAGGGGGTTCCTCTCGCCGTAGTAAGAAGGCATGCGTAAGAGGACAGTGCCCTATGCGAAGACGTGTAAGGGTCACTTCGTCACGCCTAGGTGACCGGCAGGAGGAACACCACGGCTGGATGGTGGGTTTCACCAACCGCAGCTTATTTTCCCTCACCGCCAGCCATTCCTCCTCCCACAATTGCATATACTTCCGCCGCAGCACAGAAACGACACCTTGCAAAGGAATAGAACATTGTGTCACATCCGGTAACCTGCAGGCGTCCTTGGCAGCTCTGTCAGCTTGTTCATTTCCCCGTATGCCCACATGCCCTGGCACCCAGCAAAAGGACACTTGCTTGCCCTGTCGGAGGATGTACAGTTGGTCGTAAATCAGCTGTTCCAACTTCTCCGCTGGGTACAGGTTCTGCAGTGACTGTAATGCGCTCAGTGAGTCAGAGCAAATTAGGAAGTGTTTGCCCTGAGTAAACCGTATCTGCTCCAATGCCTTCAGGACCGCGTGAAGTTCTGCGGAAAAAACAGTGTATTCCTGGGGAAGGCGAATCCTGATGACACGGTCGGGGAACACGACTGAGCAGCCAAGAAAATCCCCCTGTTGGGATCCATCAGTGTAGACTACTGTAAAATCATGATGCCTGTCTAAAATGTTAAAAAACAAAGATTTGAAAGTAAAATCTGATGTACTGTCTTTCTTAAAATTTGACAAATCTAAAATCAGTGTAGGCCTCTGGAGGAGCCAAGGTGGATATCTGCTCCAACTTCGACGTGAAACATTAAAACCGGCCACACCCATCTCCAAAAGGCAATCCTGTGCACGAATCCCATAGGGCCTTGTTGCTCGTTGCCGGTTGCGAAAAAGCCTTTCCAGTGGAGGCCGAGCAACAGTGTGGTATGCAGGTGTGTATGGTGTGGATAATGTTTGATAGGCCTGGCGCACCATTAGTAGACGCCGCCGGAGGTGAAGTGGCGGTTCACCTGCCTCTGCACAGAGGCTCTGTATGGGGCTGGTTCTGAACGCCCCAGTGGCCAACCGAATCCCCTCATGGTGCACCAAATCCAACAGCTTCAAATAAGTGGGTCTTGCAGACCCATACAACGTGCATCCATAATCAAGCCGGGACCGCACGAAGGCTCTGTAAAACCGGAGCAGACAAGTCCTGTCTGCTCCCCATGTGTGGTGACTAAGACATTTTAAAATAGACAGCGCCTTAAGAGACCGTTTTTTCAGTTCCTTAATGTGTGGCAGCCACGTAAGCTTAGAATCAAAAGTGAGGCCCAGAAACTTCACCGTGTCTTTAAAATTCAGAACGGTGTCCCTCATCCTCAACTCAGGCAAGTCAAAAATGGAACGAGAACGGTTAAAAAGAACACACACCGACTTATCAGTTGAAAACTTAAAACCACTCTTCTGTGCCCATTCATCCAAACGTCGCAGAGTGAGTTGCAATTGACGAGTCGTCGTTGCAAGGCTTGAAGAAGAGCAAAATACAGAGAAATCGTCCACAAACAAGGAACACTGCACAGGACTTTTCACAACAGACGTAATACTGTTAATAGCAATAGCAAAGACCGTCACACTTAAAACACTACCTTGAGGGACACCGTTCTCTTGTTCAAAGCGACTAGACAGTACGTCTCCGACTAAAAGTGGTCGCGGGGTGTAGGGCACCATGTCACGGACTGCGCTGCCCTCCCGCCGGAGACTCGAGTCCTCCCTCGGGCATGGGTGCTTGTGTTGTTCTTAGCACAAGTTAGTTGATGTAGTGTGTAAGTCTGGGACCGATGACCTCAGCAATTTGGTTTCTTAGGAATTCACACACATTCACTATGTTCTCTCCATAATAATGTTGCACAAGCTGTCACGCAGTAAGACTGCAATTGGTTATGTGACTGTGGAAGCAGGCAATTGGGATAGGCATTTGGGCGGATGGCATCAATGCATTATCTGCAGCACGTTTTTCGTTGGAGAGCTATTGCCAGCTTGGAGGCAGAGTAAACGCAGGCAGGTCGACGAGTGCTTCAAAGACCGTTCTTCTGTTGTTCAGAAACTGTCAACAATTTATAATCTGCAACAAGGTGCAGCTAAGGGCAGACAAGTTTTCCGGCGAACGTTGATGACGGATATTTGGCGTTACGCCGTACGAGGAGAATACGACAGTGACTCCGTTTCAACTAAGGTCTGCTATCGCTGATGCAGTAGGTGACATCTGCATTCTAGAAGGCGACAACTCTCGAACACACTACATTCGTCTCTCTCGTTAAGAGGTGTAGTGTAGAAAACTGACACACTCATTTCAAATAATTTCTATATTCTAGTCTAAACTGTTTTCCTGCGACAAAATTGCGATGTTTTATTTATTTCAAATGATGTTTCATATGGTTTACCCGCCTTTCATCCCACTTGATACACATTACCGAGCGACGTGGAGCAGCAGTTAAGTTACTGAACTCGAAGAAGAGGACTCACATACCTGCCCACCCGTCCTGATTTATAGTTTCTACTTCAAGTGAGTGTTGTGATAGTTTCTCCAAAAAGTACACGACCATATTTTCACTCCGTCCGTCTTAATCTGAGCTAGTACTCCTTCTCTGATGAACGCGATATCGACAAGAAATATCTCTCTAGCCTTCTTTCTGCCTTCGGCTCGTAAACTTTTTATTTTCAATCGATGTATTGAACCCAAAATGTAACTAGGACGAAGTTCTCATTAAGCTGAAGGTTAGTTTGAATATCACATTGCTTTGCTAAGCATTCTCGTATTGGAAGTGGCATCCCCTTGCCTTCCTCCGACCGTTGAGTCGACCTACCCATCCAGTTATAGGCGACCTTAAGCTTAACGTGGACTGCGAACCACTGTACAACTCCACATTCTTAAGATAAACAAACATTTCAGTGGTGTAAAAAGTGATTAGTGACACATAAAAATCGTAGACCTGACTGGGGACCGAACCCCAGGCCTTTCAATCCACTGTGCCTAGAGCACACAAACAAAAATTCGTTTTAAGTAATGGAAACAACTGACTGAAGAACACAACATTTCTTTAGCATTCTCAGTACTAGTTTGCTGTATATAGTTATGACATTTGTAGAAAGCGTATTTATGTACAGTAATGTTAGAAATTTGTTCATTGCCTGGCTCGAATAGTGGAGTCACCAATTTACTCCTCTGTACAGAACGAATATATGAATATATATTGTCGGAATACGTCATCCAAAATTCGAGTCTAACTGTTCCAGGCAGTCAGATATTTGTGCTGCTTCAGTTAAAAATGGAAAATTAAAACAAGAATGGTCAATAACGTCTCTAACATCAGATAAAGATGACAAGACCATGGGTGAATCTGCCTTCGCAAGAACACGTGGCAGTTGTCTTGTCGCTGTGTTATCCCGTTACATTGGGCAACAAAGTAATTGATGATGGACAAACAAGGGAAAATATAAAACGCAGACTGGTGATAGCTAGAAAAGCATATCTGAAAAAGAGGAAAATTAGAGTTTAACGTCCCTTCGATAGCGCGGTTTTTATTGACAGAGAACAAGCTCTGATTGCGAAAGGATGGAGAAGGAAACAGACCGTGCCCTTTGGAAAGGAATTATCCCAGCATTTGCCTGGAGCGATTTAGGGAGATCACGGCAAACCTAAATCACGATGGCCGGACAAGGATTTGAACCGTTCGTAATCCCGAATGCATACTAAATGTGCTAGCCACTGCGCCACTTCGCTCGGTATGTGGAAAAGAGGTATTGTTAACATCGCATTAAAATTTGTTAGGAAGTCTTTTCTGAAGGTATTTTTTCTGGAGTGTAGCCGTGAGCAAAAGTGAAACGTGGAGGTTTGGCAATTCAGACAAGAAGAGAATACAAACTTTTAATATCCTAATAATTAGATGGGTAGATCGCGTAACTGATGAGGAGATACGGAATCGAACTGGCGAAGAAAGAATTTTATGGTACAAATTGACTAAAAGAAGGGATCAATTGACAGATCACATCCTGAGGCGTCAAAAAATTGTCGATTTGGTAATGGTAGTGGATGAATGTTTATGAGTGTGTGTGTTTGTGTCTGAGGTGGGGGATAATACAGAAGAGAGTGAAATATTTTCTGTATCCTTGATAAATGTTTTTTCTCTAGTGAGATATTAAATGCGAAGAATGTTTTTCATGTGGCATACGCGTCTTGCAAACTGTTGGTAGTTCTGTAAACGAAGAGCTCAATAAGACAACGCTTGTTAATTTCTGCACTCACGCACAATACATCGCGTAGCCTCCAATGCATCACTGGATTGATTCCATGATGATGTTACAAACTTTCAGGGATGATGGAGATGGGTAAACTTATCAATTTGAGGTACAAGAAACAATCTAGTCGAAAGTTATAAGCGAAAATCGTTCTGATACCTCTGACAGTGGAATACACGTACCGGGACTGTTGTTGGTAAGACAGTAAGTAACTTTCAGAGGTGGTAGTACGGATCAAAACAAGAAAACGACGTCTAGCAAACAAGGGCTCTTAAGATACATACCTCAAAAGCTACGAGCACTCGTTCTTCTTCGATACCGTGAAACATGGCTATTTTACTGCAAACGCTTTGGTTTCATAAACAATAAAAAATGTCTAGTACATATGGGCTCTAATTTGCATACCTTAAGAGCAATGGACACTTGCTTAGTAGGAGAGATGTGTTTCACAGTAGTAAAATGAACAAATGCTCGTACCTCTTAACGTATACGTATATGTACACTCCTGGAAATGGAAAAAAGAACACATTGACACCGGTGTGTCAGACCCACCATACTTGCTCCGGACACTGCGAGAGGGCTGTACAAGCAATGATCACACGCACGGCACAGCGGACACACCAGGAACCGCGGTGTTGGCCGTCGAATGGCGCTAGCTGCGCAGCATTTGTGCACCGCCGCCGTCAGTGTCAGCCAGTTTGCCGTGGCATACGGAGCTCCATCGCAGTCTTTAACACTGGTAGCATGCCGCGACAGCGTGGACGTGAACCGTATGTGCAGTTGACGGACTTTGAGCGAGGGCGTATAGTGGGCATGCGGGAGGCCGGGTGGACGTACCGCCGAATTGCTCAACACGTGGGGCGTGAGGTCTCCACAGTACATCGATGTTGTCGCCAGTGGTCGGCGGAAGGTGCACGTGCCCGTCGACCTGGGACCGGACCGCAGCGACGCACGGATGCACGCCAAGACCGTAGGATCCTACGCAGTGCCGTAGGGGACCGCACCGCCACTTCCCAGCAAATTAGGGACACTGTTGCTCCTGGGGTATCGGCGAGGACCATTCGCAACCGTCTCCATGAAGCTGGGCTACGGTCCCGCACACTGTTAGGCCGTCTTCCGCTCACGCCCCAACATCGTGCAGCCCGCCTCCAGTGGTGTCGCGACAGGCGTGAATGGAGGGACGAATGGAGACGTGTCGTCTTCAGCGATGAGAGTCGCTTCTGCCTTGGTGCCAATGATGGTCGTATGCGTGTTTGGCGCCGTGCAGGTGAGCGCCACAATCAGGACTGCATACGACCGAGGCACACAGGGCCAACACCCGGCATCATGGTGTGGGGAGCGATCACCTACACTGGCCGTACACCACTGGTGATCGTCGAGGGGACACTGAATAGTGCACGGTACATCCAAACCGTCATCGAATCCATCGTTCTACCATTCCTAGACCGGCAAGGGAACTTGCTGTTCCAACAGGACAATGCACGTCCGCATGTATCCCGTGCCACCCAACGTGCTCTAGAAGGTGTAAGTCAACTACCCTGGCCAGCAAGATCTCCGGATCTGTCCCCCATTGAGCATGTTTGGGACTGGATGAAGCGTCGTCTCACGCGGTCTGCACGTCCAGCACGAACGCTGGTCCAACTGAGGCGCCAGGTGGAAATGGCATGGCAAGCCGTTCCACAGGACTACATCCAGCATCTCTACGATCGTCTCCATGGGAGAATAGCAGCCTGCATTGCTGCGAAAGGTGGATATACACTGTACTAGTGCCGACATTGTGCATGCTCTGTTGCCTGTGTCTATGTGCCTGTGGTTCTGTCAGTGTGATCATGTGATGTATCTGACCCCAGGAATGTGTCAATAAAGTTTCCCCTTCCTGGGACAATGAATTCACGGTGTTCTTATTTCAATTTCCAGGAGTGTATTTTAGAGCCGATAGTCCGCAGCTCGTAGTCGTGCGGTAGCATTCTCGCCCCCACGCCCGGGTTCCCGGGTTCGATTCCCGGCGGGGTCAGGGATTTTCTCTGCCTCGTGATGACTGGGTGTTGTGTGCTGTCCTTAGGTTAGTTAGGTTTAAGTAGTTCTAAGTTCTAGTGGACTGATGACCATAGATGTGAAGTCCCATAGTGCTCAGAGCCATTAGAGCCGATATTTACTGGACATTTCCTCTTGATCTGGTCCATACTACCACCTATGAAAGTTGCCTGCCCTATAATCTTAGCAACAACAGTACCAGTATACCTACTCCATTGTCGGAAGTACACTGTTGTTGTTGTGGTCTTCAGTCCTGAGACTGGTTTGATGCAGCTCTCCATGCTACTCTATCCTGTGCAAGCTTCTTCATCTCTGAATAACTACTGCAACCTACATCTTTCTGAACGGAAGTACACTATGTGATCAAAAGTATCAAGTCACCCCCAAAACCATACGCTTTCCAAATTAGGTGCATTGTGCTGCCACCTACTGCCAGGTACGTCACATCAGCGACCTCAGTAGTCATTAGACATCGTGAGAGAGCAGAATGGGGCGCTCCGCGGAACTCACCGATTTCGAACGTGGTCAGGTGACTGGCTGTCACTTGTGTCATACGTCTGTACGCCATATTTCTACACTCCTAAACATACCTGGGTCCACTGTTTCCGTTGTGATAGTGAAATGGAAACGTGAAGGGACACGTACAGCATAAAATCGTACAGGCCGACCTTTTCTGTTGACTGACAGAGACCGCCGACATTTGAAGACGGTCGTATTGTGTAATAGGCAGACATCTATCCAGACCATCACACAGGAATTCCAAACTGCGAGTACTATGACAGTCAGGTGGAATGTGAGAAAACTTGGATTTCATGGTCGAGCGACTGCTCATAAACCACACATCACGCCAGTAAATGCCAAACGACGTCTGGCTTGGTGTAAGGAGCGTAAACACTGGACGACTGAACTGTGGAAAAACGCTGTGGGGAGTCACGAGTCATGGTACACAATGTGGCGATCCCATGGCAGGGTGCGTGTATGGCGAATGCCCAGTGAACGTCATCTGCAAGCCAACAGTAAAATTCGGAGGCTGCGGCGTTATGGTGTGGTCGTGTTTTTCGTGGAGGAGGCTTGCACTCCTTGTTGTTTTGCGTGGCACAATCACAGCACAGGCCTACACTGATGTTTTAAGCACCTTCTTGCTTCCCACTGTTGAAGAGCAATTCGGGGATGGCGACTGGATCTATGAACACCATCGAGTACCTGTGCATAATGCACGGTCTGTGGCGGAGTGGTAACACGCCAATAACATCCCTGTAATGGACGGGGCTGCACAGAGTCCTTACCTGAATCCCATAGAACACCTTTGAGATGTTTTGGAACGCCGACTTCGTGCCAGGCCTCACCGACTGACATCGATATCTCTACTCAGTTAGGAATGGGCTGCCATTCCCCAAGAAACCTTCCAGCTCCTGATTGAACGTATGCCTGCGGGAGTGGAAGCTCTCATCAAGGCAAAGGGTGGGCCAACACCATACTGAATTCCAGCATTACCGATGGAGGGCGCTACGAACTTGTAAGTCATTTTCAGCCAGGTGTCCGGATATTTTGATCACATAATGTATCAAATGGTTCAAATGGCTCTGAGCACTATGGGACTCAACTGCTGTGGTCATAAGTCCCCTAGAACTTAGAACTACTTAAACCTAACTAACCTAAGGACAGCACACAACACCCAGCCATCACGAGGCAGAGAAAATCCCTGACCCCGCCGGGAATCGAACCCGGGAACCCGGGCGTGGGAAGCGAGAACGCTACCGCACGACCACGAGATGCGGGCACATAGTGTATCAGAAGGGCTAATAGCCTTCGAGTCGGTCGTTTCTGGACCAGAATCTCTTACCTCAAATTGATACGTTTACTCTTCTCCGTCATCCCCGAAAGTTTGTATCATAACGGTATCATCCAGTATGATCTTCAACTGAAAGCCCTTTTTCTTCTACCTGAAAGCGAAATGGAGAAGCGTTAGTTTAACATCGCGCCCTATTGAGATTGGTAGAAACATAGCACCATTTTAGTTGGATACGAATAGCAATATCTCTTAGAGTTAGGCCAAAATAAGGAAAGGGTAGTTCGGTGAAGATTTGAAGACCAAGAAAGAAATACTAATTTAACGACTTTATTATTCCCTCACCTGCCTGTGTGCACCAGTTTTAAGTCCTACAAACACCTCACCTCAGTTGTGTCTAGAGGGCAGTATACGCCATAATGGTGCATCAGCTGTCCAGACACGCGCAGTCTTTTGGTACTACTAACTACAGAAGTACAGTAGAAGTAGCAATTTTTCCGTGTGGCCAGATCTGAGGAGGAGTGCCCCTGGTGTGACGCACTCGCCTCCAGAGCACGCACCTGGCGCAGTGCGGCGTGGGAAAACCTCGCCGGGCCGGCACAATGTTCTTTGTGCGCCATGCCACTGTTGCGAGAGAGGTCACCGCACCGCACCGCTCCTCCGGCCCGCCACCGCAGCACACACAACACCACGAGACTGCCAGGCGGTCGCAGGCAACAGACTCCTCACAACGTAGTAACGGCCGCGCTAGCTGACTGGCCCGTTTTAGGCACACCTACGTTGCATGTACGACACTGCAGCAACAGTTCTCCAAACACTTAATTTTAGTAACAATGTAAACATGGCACGTGATATCAATCTAGGTCGTATGTATTAATTTTCCATTTGTTAACACGCAGTTTGATTATTCTTCGGTAAGCTTCAGAATTCCCATGCACTGAATCGCCGTCCATCATCGTATTGCAATGGTCTTATGCACTGAAGTAGCAAAAGTCTCCTTATATCGTGTCGCACCTCCATTTTACCGGCGTAGTGCTGCAACTCCACGTGGCACGGACTCAACAAATCATCGGAAGTCCCCTGCAGAAATACTGCGCCACTCTTCCTGTATAGCCGTCTCTAACTGCGAATGTGTTGTCGGTCCAGGATTTTGTGCACTAAGCGATCTCTCGATTATGTGTCGTAAATTTCGGATGGGATTCATCCCGGACGATCTGGGTGGCCAAATCATTCACTTTAATTGCCCAGAATGTTCTCCAAACAAATCGCGAACAAATGTGTCCGGTGACATGGAGGATTGTCATCCATTCCATGAACAGCTGCAAATGGGTTCCACGCAGCCGAACATAACCATTTACAGTCAATGACCGGTTCAGTTGGACCAGAGGACCCAGTCCATTCCACGTAAACACAGCACGCACCATTTTATGGAGTAACCACCAGCTTGCACAGGGCCGAGTTGGTAACTTGGGCCCATGGCTTGGTGGCATCTGCGTCACACTCGAACCCTACCATCAGCTCTTACGGACTGAAATCCGGGCTCATCTGAGGAGACTACGGTTTTCCAGTCGTCTAGAGTCCAAATGATATGGTCACGAGGGGAGAGGCGCTGCAGCCAATGTAGTGCTGTTAGCAAACGTACTCGTGTTAATCACCTGGTGCCATAGCCCACTTACGCCAAATATCGGCGCAGTGTCCTAACGGATACGTTCGTCGAGTGTCCCACATGTCTTTCTCTGGTTATTTCACACAGTGTTGCTTTTCTGTTAGAAATGACAACTCTACCCAAACGCCGCTGCTCTCGGCCGTTAAGTGAAGGTTGTAAGCCACTGCGTTGTTCATGGTGAGAGAGAGTGCCTGAAATTTGGATTCTCGGCACACTCCTGCACTGTGGATGTTGGAATACTGATTTTCTTAACGGTTTCCGAAATTGACTGTCCCATGCGCCTAGCTCCGATTACCATTCGGCGTTCAGAGTCTGTTAATTTCCGTCGTGCGGCCATAATCGCGTCGGGAACCTTTTCACATGAGCCACCTGAGCACAAATGACAGCTCCGCCAATGCACTGACCTTTAATACCATGTGTACGCGGTACAACCGAAATCCCTATAATGTGCATGTCGCTATCCCACGACTTTTGTCACCTCAGCGTCCTGATTATACGGGGTGTTCAAAAAGTCTCTCCGCAGTGCCGTATGATTGTTAGCCGCCCATGCCGTATGCCGCAGTGAATATACCGAAATTTTCACATTAAATGAAAAGTGTCCCTCCTGTTGCTGAATACACAGTTCAATTCGTCCGATCCTGTTTCCAAACACAAGCTGTAACATTTCTTCTGTAACAGAAGCAGTGGAAGTGGATATTGCAGTTTTCTATTCAACGATGTATTTTGGACGCTCTTTTATAGACAGTTGCTTTTGCTGCACCCCAGAAGAAAAAGTCAGGTGGTATTAGGTAAGCGATCGTGGAGGTCAAGTCCCTGTGAAATTATGCGATCACCAAAAACATCAGCAAGCAGTGACATTGAAACGCGAGCTTTTGCGCGGGTGCGCCATCTTGTTAAAAATAACCGTTCAGTATTTCACTTAACACAGGTTCTCCTATGAATGGGTACAGAATATCACTGCAGTATCGTTGTGCGTTTATTGCTTCGCTGAAAAACCGAGGCAGGCGAGCAATCATACGGCACTGCGGAGAGACTTTTTGAACACCCCGTATTGTAATTATAGCCGCAAATGGGTAGCAAGGAAAAGTTAGGAGTGGCAACTGAAGCAATACCATATCCCCATTGAACCACTGGAAATTGAAGTACGAGACGACTAGACAGCTGGGAAATAGAACTGGAAATTACACAATGCAAGGTAACGTCACAAAACAGAGCAACATGAATACTGTCATCTGACGAAAATAAATGAGGATCTAACCTGGGTAGCAGCAACGTCGGGTTTACGTCCGGAAACAAGAGAGGCAAACACAGCAAAAACGTTTTACCAGGAGTTCCTATAACTAAATAAACCGAGGAACCGAAACACTATGACCACCTTCTTAATATCGTATTGGTCCAGCTGAGGAATGTAATACAGCAGCGATTTCGCATGACACGTTTTCGACAAATTCTTGGTAGGTTTGTGGGGAGGTCTAGGCACAAGGCATGCAGTTCCCCCACACTAGGGGCCAGATGTTTGCGGGCACGGAGCTGGCGCCATATAGCGTCTCAAATGTGTTTCTCAGGGTTCAGATCAGGCGAATTTGGTGATCGTCAACGTGAGTTCACCATCATCCTCCAAACACGATTGTAGTACGATTCTCGCCCTATGAAATGGGCAGTTACCCATGATAAAACATGTCATCGCCGACGGGGAAGACATCAGACATATAGCGATATAACTGGTCCACAATAACGTTCATGTAGTCCACAGTTGTCATGATGCCTTCGATTACTTATACCGCAGCCCCATGTTTAACATCGTGCGCTGAACGGTGCGCTCAGAAACATCAAATCTTCAGATCTGCCACAAATCGGCGCCTATCTCGCTTTACAGTGCGGCCAACTTTCTTATCTCGACGTTCTGTGAAGAGATGTGAACGTCCAACATCTTGTCATCTATTCGTGGTTTCACTGACACGCTCACGACAGCAGCAAGCGAACAGCCGACCAGCTTCGCCGTTTTCCCGATGCTCGTTTCCAACCAAGACTACAACAGTCTGCCCTTTGTTAAAGTAGATTTCCCAGTTTGCGGCCCATATCGTTGCTAGAATGGTTCCCCCCTCGTCTCTACTCCATTTATATACTTTCCTTACCGCGTCACGTGCCCGCAACACCATATAAATTATGGTATAATTTTTTCTAAGAGCGAAAAAAAGCACAGAAATTTAGGCTGGAGTGGTATTCCATTGCACAGGATGTGTCAAAAATTTAGGGTCAGGACTGTGCAGGCGGAAGAAAATCATTAACTAAATAATTTGAGATTAGCAATCAACGTTCGAAAAAGAATATTTCAGGCGGTACAATGTTTTGAATGATCATCATATGAGAGACACGTCATTGTAAAACCAACAACTGGCTGCTGCATCGATGTTGGCAGTGATACCTATCAAAACAACACGCAGTCTTCTCTTATGTGCCCAGAATAGAGTTTACCACTATTTACAGTTCATGACTGATTGTCCAAGACGAAGCGTTATTCGTTACAGAATCTTGCAGACATGCAGTTACTGCTAGCTCAAGCAGAATGCATTCCACGACAACACTAGATAAAGTTTTCGTCGTAACAGGAAGAGCTTTATCGCCGTGGACAGAATCGTGTCTGCGTCGTTCATGCTTGTCACAAAATGGAATTTGGGGAGGTGTTCGATTGCGTGGGAGAAGATTCATTCATAAGCACCTGTGAATAGTTCGAAGGAAACAGTGTGGTAAGTAGTGGTGGAACAGGAAAAGGGGTATCTGAGAGAGGGCAGCAAAGGATTATATGTATTGTAGCGCGTCTACCGATTCTGGCGATCGTAAGATTGAACATTTGCTATGAGTTTAACTTCTTTACGTCAATAAGAAGCTAAATATTCATTTTGGACCATTAGTTCCTAATCTCAAAGTACTTAATTTGGGATGTTTTACCGTCTGTATAATTTGACCCTAAGGTTTAAGAATGATGAATTTTTCATATCATCGCAGAAATGCAGTCAAATAGCATATTTTTCAGAACTGTCAATGCGGCATTTCTTTAAGAGACTTATACTTCTTTACAGCTGATACTTGAATTCCGCTACCGCCGGCACCTTGTTCCTACTGCTATAGTTTCCACCGCCACTGACTTCACACAACTCCAGCCAGTATCTAGCCACTACGTTCCGGCACCTCCTCTGGTGGCACTGTCACTTCTCTCTCCTCCACATCATCATCATTAAGGTTGATGACGTCAGTAGCAAGCTGTCCCGTCTCACTTGGATCACTTTCCACGTTCACACTGTAAATTAGCAAAGCAGATTGCTTTGAACTGTAACGTGACAGTACACAGTCACATGACCACGTTAGTTTCCGCTACTGCCGACACTATAGGTGAATCTGTCGGCTAATGTTAGTGAGGCAGCTGATAGACCTACTACATTCTTGCCACACCTAGAATGCTTGAACATGAAGCATCTGGCCATTGTCGTCTCACATTAATGGCTTTTTAACACTCCGCTGTCGTTTTTCGGTTCTATAATGATGCTATTAACTTCATCACCTGTCACAGTACCAATCATAGAATCATCTGCTTTGTTTCGATAGGCACCATAATTTTGTATGAGTTTCTCTCAACGTTCATGATCTGCTAATAAATAAGCACTAGATCTAGCAGTGAGAACTTACTAGGATCAAATGTGTTTTCTCTTACAGGGCTACACATCGTATTGTACTCTTACAAGTTTTAACAGCACTCGGGTTCGAAGGCTGAATTCGGATATTTCTCTTTATGGCCGTGTCCTGTTCGAAGAACCATCCGAGCAAGTCTCACAACGCAGCTCAAGATTCATCTTATCTTTTTTTTCCCACGTTCTACAGGGCTTGCAACGTAGTCTTTCCCCCCCAAAAAAAGGAAATAAAACGGGTAATTTCATTTGCAGTCTACTGAGAAGCGTATAGAGTAGGTTGCGTGCTATGGCTGCAGCTATCCATCGGCTTCTCTCATGTCAATCCATTAAACAATAATGCGCAGAGACGGCTCTACAGTATAGGAGAACTACGCAGCCGCCTAGGCCGTGAAAATTTAGGGAGTGCAAACTTTTGAATGGAAATCTTGAGCATTTCAAAAATTTTGATTTTCTGTCTACTTACGTTCTTAGTGGTTTTTCCTCCTGATCAACATAAAATAGCAGTACTCTTATCGCGAGAAAAGCAACACTCTCTCACAATCCCAATTTCTAGTGATGCGAGTAGAATATGCCGGTGATGGTGCACAAGTGGTTGGTGTGTGGGCTTCCCACATCCATATTCTTCACGAGAGTAAAAAAACCACCGTATGCCATACGGCCGATAGTTCTTAAGTCAGGTGGTTAAATTGTGAATTAATGCTAGTCCACGAATAACTTATGCTTCAACAGGAAGTGGACTCAGTTCTCACTAACTAATAAAACCAAAACGTAGCAACACAAGACGAGAGAGTGAAGTGCTCGTTGCCTTCACAAAATAATAAGTAATTTATCATTGTGCTTGGCGACTGTGCACAAGAACAACACAGACACAGTGAAGTTAACCAGCTGGGTATACAACAAGTTATACTTATTTTTAACGGGAAAAGTTGTAGGATAAGTTAAGGGATCTTAAAATTTAAGTGAAATCTGCGTATAGCAGGAGTATGCTTCAAAAATTAACAACAAATGGACAGAGATAAAAGTTACCTGAATATTCCATTAAACTGACCAATAATGACGCTAACACTGTGGGAGGTACCAAAGTTTGCCAGGAAGACTGCATGGAGAATAAAACACCTAGATCAGTACCTGTGCAGCTTGCAGATTCAAAGTAAAACAACCCAAAATTACAGTTTACAATAAATCAAAAGGTGACACAAGATATTTATTAGAAACACACAAGAATATAGACTGAGCTACCGCGGACCGCGGACTCACATTTCCTCAAGGCCAGCAAAGTGTGACGATCAGTATCAGACGGCCGCCAGGACGCGATACCTCCAAACTACCTCTTCAGATGGTGGCCGCTCACTGAGTCCCCCAAATTACTTGCTCCTTCCCAACCCTATTATAAAAAACTCTACATGGAATGGACGCCTCTACGCTGTTGCCAATGTGACAGGCGAGAACTGTTGCTAAATTCATGAAAAAGCAGGGGAAAGTAAATGTAACTCCCCTCCCTTTGCCAATGAGATGCACGTTTTTAAACACGAAGCTGGGACTGACCCGAAGTAGTTTCTTCACGATTGGTCAGTCTACGTGCCATCAACACTACATTCAGCGACGCAGTTCTATTGGCTGAACGAAAATTCTAGAGCGAACACAATGGACTCTCCCACACTGGTTTCACGGTGCCACGGTGTCTTGCTCTTTGATGTTCACGCAAAAAGGCAAAAATGTCATGCTCAATTATTCTCTGGGGGCTGTAGAACATCCTCGGCATTTACTGACCACAGGGGTCTAGTCACCAGCCAGACTTTCCAAAGCCGTGGAGTGGGTCACTACCCGACTTCCACGAAAACTGTTCTTATCTCCAAAGGAGGCGCTTTTCATCTAACTCATTAGATTGCCTTCTGACAACAAAAGAGGCAACAGAAATATTTCCGGAGACATGTCATCCAAATGTGGATATCTTTCCAAGCATACAGTTTCGCTATTCCCTCTAAAGTAACCACCACATAGCGGCATAATTATATGTGACAGTAAAGTCACATGGTATAAGGAAACAGACTCTGAAAGAACTATAGAGCACTGTAAGGTGCTGTGGTTTTCAAACCAACCTTCAGCTTGACGATAGCTTTACTTCTGTTTTGTCGGAAACCAAATTTAAATTGGGGTTTCGAGTCCTACTAGCGGCCTCAACATGGAATAAAAATTAAAGCAAATGTGACCCTGTGGTTCCACACAATAGCCAATGGCCAGTCAGTCTAATGTTGCTTTGTTGGTACGGTGGCTAACATGAGGGAGAGGGGATGCAAATACATTTGACACCAAAAACGCTAATGCAGGCACTGATAACAAGCACAGCTAGGGCGTTATCTGACGTGGAATTGCAAAAAGATGTTATTTTTGTGAACATTTTGCTTAAACAATACCTGTCAACATCTAAAACTATATGACCACCGACCTGATGTCGTCTTGCTCATATTTGCCACGCAAACATCTGCATTTCGTCGTGGTAACGATGCTAGCGTCGGTATGTCGCTGTAGCGACGGAACAACCAAACAGGTTTTGGCAACTGAATGGCCAGTCTATTGTTCAGTCGGTTTTTTCATTCGAATAAGACAACCGAATGAACCTAGCTGTGCGGCCACGTTGGCTATATGAATCTTTTCCATTCTCTCTCTGTGTTTGAGTGGTTTCACTCCGTATGAGAGAATCGACTGACACAACCATCGACGCTTGCGTCACTTACATGAACTTTCTCACTAAGAGCTTTCACTTACACGAATTTTCAGCATTTTCGGTTACACAGGAATGATTGCTAGGCCTGCCAATATTTTTAGAACGAAATAACGTTCTTATTTCAAGGAGAGCTGAATAAAACTATATTTGTAAAAATAAAGTAATTTCAGAATTTTTATATTTATTTACTTAAATACTTCTGTCATTAAATATGGATTTTTGCTTAGTTTTAAAAGGTTAAAAAGTTGTGCTACATTATAAATTTATCTTTAAATAAATGAATAGATACTTTTTAATTTAAATTTATTGACGCTCTGTCTCTCCAGTCCCGCTGGTTTGTATCCATTACTGATATTTCTCTTTCAGTAAATGATGAGATGACGTGAACAGAAAGCATCTGAGACACAGCTTTTTACTTGTTTGGCTTCTTAAATCATTGGCACTTTTTTCCCGATAAGTATTTGTCATCAGTCTTTAACTTTCTTTGAATTTCTTTACTTAATACAGGTCCAGAATGCGAATAATCCTCGTAGATACTTTACGTCGCGCTGATTTATCTTAAGGATCACTTCTTATCCAGTCATATGATGTTCCATTCCCACACGACTGAGCGTTTCGTCATTTTAATCCAGATTCAAAGTTCATTATTAAGTAAACGCCTGTTCATAAAAAGATACGAAAAACTGAACTAATAGCTATTTATTGGCTTTCAATAAAAAGCAGATATCGGAACGACAATAGCAGTGAGGACAGGTGATAAAAAATGCAGTCAACAATAATTCCAAAACGATGGAATGTTTCCGTCATAACTGAACGTGCACGGGATCAGGCGACTGAGTCAACTGTTCTCATTCGATTGCTGCCACGGATTTGTTTCACTTGAAAGGAATCAATTAACGAATAAGTCAAAGAATAAATGAATAATCCAACCGATACGTAAAACTAAAACCAATGGAACCGAGTTTTTTCATTCGGTTGCGCCCATAAACTGGTTTCAGTCAAAACAATGAATGAATCATTCAACCGACACATACAACTACAATCGAATGTATCCATTGCTTTTCAACAACCTACTGAGTCGATTGTTTACATTCGATTGTTCCTATTATTGTTTGACTGTACGTAGATGGGACCAACTACCGACATGCAAATAATGCAGTTTCCGTAGATTACGAAGAGGAATTGAGTTATGGCCTGATGGAATCCTTTAAGTTAAGACATGAACTTAGAGACTTAGAGAAAGCTTTTGACAACGTTAACTGGAATACTCTCTTTCAAATTCTGAAGGTGACAGGGGTAAAATACAATGAGCGAAAGGCTATTTACAATTTGTACAGAAACCAGATGGCAGTTATAAGAGTCGAGGGGCATGAAAGGGAAGCAGTGGTTGGGAAAGGAGTGAGACAGGGTTGTAGCCTCTCCCCGATGTTATTCAATCTGTATATTGAGCAAGCAGTAAAGGAAACAAAAGAAAAATTCGGAGTAGGTATTAAAATTCATGGAGAAGAAGTAAAAACTTTGAGGTTCGCCGATGACATTGTAATTCTGTCAGAGACAGCAAAGGACTTGGAAGAGCAGTTGAACGGAATGGACAGTGTCTTGAAAGGAGGATATAAGATGAACATCAACAAAAGTCAAATTAAATCTGGTGATGCTGAGGGGATTCGATTAGGAAATGAGACACTTAAAGTAGTAAAGGAGTTTTGCTATTTAGGGAGTAAAATAACTGATGATGGTCGAAGTAGAGAGGATATAAAATGTAGACTGGCAATGGCAAGGAAATCGTTTCTGAAGAAGAGAAATTTGTTAACATCGAGTATAGATTTAAGTGTCAGGAAGTCGTTTCTGGAAGTATTTGTATGGAGTGTAGCCATGTATGGAAGTGAAACATGGACGATAACCAGTTAGGACAAGAAGAGAATAGAAGCTTTCGAAATGTGGTGCTACAGAAGAATGCTGAAGATAAGGTGGGTAGATCACATAACTAATGAGGAGGTATTGAATAGGATTGGGGAGAAGAGAAGTTTGTGGCACAACTTGACTAGAAGAAGGGATCGGTTGGTAGGACATGTTTTGAGGCATCAAGGGATCACAAATTTAGCATTGGAGGGCAGCGTGGAGGGTAAAAATCGTAGTGGGAGACCAAGAGATCAATACACTAAGCAGATTCAGAAAGATGTAGGTTGCAGTAGGTACTGGGATATGAAGAAGCTTGCACAGGATAGAGTAGCATGGAGAGCTGCATCAAACCAATCTCAGGACTGAAGACCACAACAACAACAAGACATGAACTCATATTCGGGAGGAGAGGAGTTTCAGTCCCCAGATGCCTATTTTGTCTTATGTTTTTCTTAGTTTCCTTAATTCGAGATAGTGTCTTCGGGTATGTGCAGCTGATTTCCTCTCTAACGACTGATCTCTCCCGCCTTCAACGACACTTACGTTAATTGTGTTCCACAGGACTGTTATCCAGCGATTATGGAAGGTACAGCTCCAAATGGATTTCCCATCGTTCTCCTAAAATCCTGGTGGACAGGAAGAATGTCTGAAGAAAATGTCTGACATGGTGGAAAAAACATTGGCCACGAAGAGGTACAACTGGTTGATAATAATAAAACTGGCATCATCCATGGTATCTTCTGTGACAATCACAGTTTTCAAGAAGGCATAGGTGACTGTTTCCCACAACATAACACTGCCGTCAATTCACTTGTGTGCACACTGTGGTGTATATGCCGAGCTGGTCCTTACCGCAATGCGTGTATTTCCTCATAGGGCAATAAACGGGATAAATCATGAAATGTTAAATCTCTTCAGCAGATACCTAACTTTCTTAGGCAATATACGCATGTACTGGTAGTTATAGCAATTTATGTCTTTAGATCAAGAAGAGAACATGCACGGATCATCGTCTGCGGCTCGTAAATTGCTAAATGGTTTAACGTTCGTGAAGCGAAAGGTAACACGTCACAACCCTCCTCATATTGCTGAAGGAGCACTGCGCCCTCCCCAGATCGTGACGCATCAGTTTGGACGACAAATGTTCTTTCGATGTCAGGTAATGCTAACACAGGAGCGGAAGTCAAGGCATCCTTCAGGCCTATGAAGGCGGCTTCTTGCGTTTCCGTCTACTCGTAATTCATGCCCTTTTTTCTCAGCTGATTGAGAGAGGCTGCTCTCGGCACAAACACTGTGATGAAGTTTCGAAGAAAAAAAAAAAAAAAAACATGACGACGAATCGTGCTACTTCCTTTACAACAGTGGGTGCGTGAAAATTCATTATCTATTTTATTCTTTCTGGCTCGGTGGTCAGCCCGTCGGTGGAAACTGCATTCAGAAACCGCAAAGAAGGACGAGCAAACTTAACCTTTTCCGGAGTAACTGTTATCCCCGTTTCTAGGCGCTACAGTCTGGAACCGCGCGACCGGTACGGCCATAGGTCCGAATCCTGCCTCGGGCATGGATGTGTGTGATGTCCTTAGGTTAGTTAGGTTTAAGTAGTTCTAAGTCCTATGGGACTGATGACCTCAGAAGTTAAGTCCCATAGTGCTCAGAGCCATTTGAACCATTTTTGTTATCCCCGCCATTCGCAAGCTTTCAAAGACTTCATCTGACTGCTTCAAATGTTCTTCAATGGAGTTACTGTACTCTACCAGGTAACCCAGGTACTGGTACACAAAGTCAAACTTAATCCCACCAAAAATCTTATCGAGTAGCTGAGACAACACAGCCGAACGGGACACTATTAAATTTGAATAAATTCCAATCTGGCCTCAAGGCTGTCAACGGTTTAGATGTATCATACAACGGTATCTGACAGTATGTTTGGTTCTCATCTAACCTTGTTCATACTCTAGCCCCTGTGAACCAAGCAAAACACGAGTATAGATCAAGCGGAGGAACTGAACGCAGAGTAATCTATTTATATACACTCCTGGAAATTGAAATAAGAACACCGTGAATTCATTGTCCCAGGAAGGGGAAACTTTATTGACACATTCCTAGGGTCAGATACATCACATGATCACACTGACAGAACCACAGGCACATAGACACAGGCAACAGAGCATGCACAATGTCGGCACTAGTACAGTGTATATCCACCTTTCGCAGCAATGCAGGCTACTATTCTCCCATGGAGACGATCGTAGAGATGCTGCATGTAGTCCTGTGGAACGGCTTGCCATGCCATTTCCACCTGGCACCTCAGTTGGACCAGCGTTCGTGCTGGACGTGCAGACCGCGTGAGACGACGCTTCATCCAGTCCCAAACATGCTCAATGGGGGACAGATCCGGAGATCTTGCTGGCCAGGGTAGTTGACTTACACCTTCTAGAGCACGTTGGGTGGCACGGGATACATGCGGACGTGCATTGTCCTGTTGGAACAGCAAGTTCCCTTGCCGGTCTAAGAATGGTAGAACGATGGGTTCGATGACGGTTTGGATGTACCGTGCACTATTCAGTGTCCCCTCGACGATCACCACTGGTGTACGGCCAGTGTAGGAGATCGCTCCCCACACCATGATGCCGGGTGTTGGCCCTGTGTGCCTCGGTCGTATGCAGTCCTGATTGTGGCGCTCACCTGCACGGCGCCAAACACGCATACGACCATCATTGGCACCAAGGCAGAAGCGACTCTCATCGCTGAAGACGACACGTCTCCATTCGTCCCTCCATTCACGCCTGTCGCGACACCACTGGAGGCAGGCTGCACGATGTTGGGGCGTGAGCGGAAGACGGCCTAACGGTGTGCGGGACCGTAGCCCAGCTTCATGGAGACGGTTGCGAATGGTCCTCGCCGATACCCCAGGAGCAACAGTGTCCCTAATTTGCTGGGAAGTGGCGGTGCGGTCCCCTACGGCACTGCGTAGGATCCTACGGTCTTGGCGTGCATCCGTGCGTCGCTGCGGTCCGGTCCCAGGTCGACGGGCACGTGCACCTTCCGCCGACCACTGGCGACAACATCGATGTACTGTGGAGACCTCACGCCCCACGTGTTGAGCAATTCGGCGGTACGTCCACCCGGCCTCCCGCATGCCCACTATACGCCCTCGCTCAAAGTCCGTCAACTGCACATACGGTTCACGTCCACGCTGTCGCGGCATGCTACCAGTGTTAAAGACTGCGATGGAGCTCCGTATGCCACGGCAAACTGGCTGACACTGACGGCGGCGGTGCACAAATGCTGCGCAGCTAGCGCCATTCGACGGCCAACACCGCGGTTCCTGGTGTGTCCGCTGTGCCGTGCGTGTGATAATTGCTTGTACAGCCCTCTCGCAGTGTCCGGAGCAAGTATGGTGGGTCTGACACACCGGTGTCAATGTGTTCTTTTTTCCATTTCCAGGAGTGTAGTTCGCGTTTTTCAACAAGTGGGCAAACTCCGCCTTACAGCTTTTCAATGGAAAATACTGAGGCTGATGATGACGCTCATATGACGCCGTCTTCAATCATCTTTTCCACCACTTACTTTAGTTACCTCATCCCTGGTGGGGACGTCTATACGGAGTTTTCTAACAAGTGTCGAATCCTTCACTTAAGTCTTACACTTAATCATAAATATAAGGCTCAAATATTCAGTCAGCACGACAGGAAATTTCTCACAGAGCATCTGAATCCTCCCTCGGTCTTCAGTCGATAGATGTTGCAGTTCTTCTCTTATCTGTTAGCTACCGCCTTGGTATTGTGGGACCGGAACCTGACTCTACCTCCCCATTACGTCCGCGCTAATCCGATGCTGACAAAACTAGAAATGGTTGCCGCAGTTAAACATGAATTCCAAATAATTATCAGATTAATTTGGAATTAACCCTACTTTGGCGATAACATGGGAGCCGATGATAAATTCTGTCTTAAAATTCTCAACCAATCTAAACCGACTCTGCCATGCGAATTCTGCAATTCTCAATGAGACAACCACTGTACCTATACTCGATTCACCGAAACTGTGTGTACAACAAGGCGTCTGACCACAGCTCTGCTGTCGAGGTGAGCAGTACAGGGAGCGCTCGCTCAGTGTGGCCGCGTCCGTTGCGAGTATAAGTCGTTAGTGTGTGATCTTAGAATCTCATAGTAAAGTTATTATTAGAGTAAGTATCAGTGCCCGAGATCACATTCAGCATTCGTTGTTTCTGTGTCCACGCAATAGCTATTATTTTTCTCCCATTAGTACCACGTACGAATGAACTCATTATGTCATCCTCCACGGGTACAGCGAGCGAGGTCGGCATGTCACTTTTGAGTCCACCCAAAAAGTGATCAAAAAATAAGTCATTAAAGTTCTGCAGAGAAACACGTGGTTCTTAATGTGTAGAAAACGGAGCTCTTGTATCCAGAGCAATCAGCGATTGATATTGCTTTGAGAACAGCTGCATCTACAGGTGTTGGTCGTTCTTCAGTGTGTCGTGTGATACGTGAGTACAAAGCTACACACTCTTTGAAGTCCCCGAAGAAAGGAAAGTCACGACAGAATCTTTCGGAAACTGTTGATGACTTCGACAGAAATGCGATAAGAAGAAAAGTACATGATTTTTCTTTTTTTCGTAATGAATTGCCAGCAACTGACGAAGTGTTTGCTGTCGTGAAAGAAGATCCAGATTTGGGCAATTCTCGGAGAACAACGCTTCATAAATTATTAAAAGAAATGAATTTTAAATATGTTCGGCGTGGACGCGATAGCACGCTAATAGACAAGGACGACATCATTTTATGGAGGCGGCATTGTTGAAAGATAGAGGAACACCGATTTACTATTTGGACGAGACATGGTTGAGTGCATAATACACCCGAAGTAACGTCTGCGTAGATAACGCCATAAAATCCTCTAAACAAGCTTTTCTGTCCGGATTATCGACGGGAAACAAGGGCCCTCCGAATAAAGGTAAACGCCTATCGCACACACTGTGGGGCAAAGCAGGTTTCGTCGAAGGCTGTTTCTGGATTTTCGAATTCAAGAAGAGTGGGGATTATCATAGGAAGACGTGCGCCGAGACGTTCGAGAAGTGGTTTAAAGATGTTCTTCTTCGGCCTCAGGATAACACATTTATTGTCCTTGATAATGCGCTGTACCATTCTCGTCGAACAGAAAAAGTTCCTAAAGCGAATTCCAATAGACAAGATACATCAGAACGGCTAAAATCTATAAATATCGCTTTTGAAGACAGTATGTTTAGGAGAGAACCACAAGAAATCGTTAAAGAAAACTGAGTGGCACACAACAAATACGCAGTACATGAAATGGCTAAAAAAGGGAAAACCGTCCTACAGAAGCTGCACGGTCAACAATGGTATCTGTTCTTTCGAGAACAGTCACTATCTTCATAAATAGTTAAATGGCTACCCGGCCATTGACCTTCGTCGGTGCGAATGCGCTCAGGTTGCCCGAACTCTTACGGGAATCGTCACCTTAGTGGGCGCGAGTAATGAGTGGATGGGAAAATATCTATTAGGAACATTACGTATGTAGATTGTGGACAGTTGCGAATGTGGGTCTCACGGGAAGCGTGCAAGGGATGAGTCCCTGCAGTCGCGCTATTCATCTGTGTCCTCGGTGGTTCAGATGGATAGAGCGTCTGCCATGTAAGCAGGAGATCCCGTGTTCGAGTCCCGCTCGAGGCACACATTCTGTCCCCATCGAGATATATCTACAACACCTGTCGGGAGCTGAGGGTTTCAATTAATTATTATTCTAGAGAAGCTGCTCGGTCACCAATGGTATCTGTTCTTTCGAGAACAGTTACTATCTTTATATAAAATTATAATTTGTCTGCTGAGTTGAGTGGGCGAAGGCCTACCGTCGTGACGTACGCGCGGCCGCCTGTCTTTCTCGTTGGCCTCGGTCGGACAATTGCACAGCGTACACGAAGGATTTTCGACACCCCTGCTTTCACTGGACCGGGTGGTGGTCAGTCACGTGAAACTGTTCGTGTTTCGTTAGAGCTCTCGGTGAATAGACTATAGCACCCCGATTCGAGAATTATCTGCAGCAAGGTACTGATCCTAATCAGTTTGCACTGGCGGAAACTTGCAGCGCTGTTGGTGGAAGCAGAATGATGCGATGCACCGTCTGGTATCTTCCTAATAGGCGGATGTGCTTAGAGTATTTTGGCTCAGAGGTTGATGGCGACTATTTAGACGATGTTTCCTGTGGTACTGAACGGAAGGCCAACGACGCGTAGTTTTGCGTATGGTGTAATGTGTGTTCCGGAGCAAAGCATCATGGGTTTCGAAACTGGATTTTCTCCTGCTTGAGTGTTTCAAATTGAACGTTTTGTTGCTACTTAGGAGGCGTTGACGTCTGCTGTGTGCATGACACTGTTGCGGAGTATACGAGCTGTAGTTGCTGATCTAATATCCTGTCCTGTCTGCGGTATTGTTAGAGGTTAGAGTCGACGGATTGAGACAGAATTTGTACTGATTTCGATATACGAGAAGCGAAATATTTATGTAGACAATGGAGTGACGTACAGCGAAGCCTATACGCCGTCGATATCGAGAGCACGTGATTCATAAGTCTGTTGGATTTTATTGTTTTAAGTGTTGGTTCTCTGCTGTGTGGTTGAGTTAAACTCGGTACCGCCACGTAAAGTTAATTCGTCTCAAGGTCAAGCTGTCTTGTTTGTATGGGCATATGATGTATGCTGCGACGGAATAGAATCCGAGCGAATTCTGAGTTGCACTGATAGCTGATATTATTGACTGATCGGCCTCATTCTCCTTTAACGGTCCTGAATGTATGCTGTTTTGGCGTACCTAATATGTCTGATTAGTCTGTGTCACATTAGCGCAGTGCTTTCATTATAAACGACTGAGGAGAACTAGTAATAGTTGCCTTAGTTGCTTTTAGTTCACGTACTGAACCCTCTCTGTTCAAACATAGCCATGCTGAAATTTGAGTGTTGTTGTTATTGCTGTTGTTGTCTGTTCTAGTAACGCATCGCAAACACAATTAAGTGTTCAATCTCCTTTTAGAGGGCTACGCATAGGTAGCTGGCATGTATTTTAATCTATGAGTAATAAAACCAGTTACAAACTAAGTTTACTTCCCTGCCTGCGGGCGAAGAACCTCCGTAAGTCATGGATACCTTGCGTTAATTTGGCTGGTGCCTACATAGTGAAAAGACTAACAATGGCCAAGAACTAGGATCTAAATTAAGCTATGGCTAGTTCTGGCATAAAAGGTTTAGCACCCATTAATCATAAGTCACCTTATAGGGGCTTATGCCTTAGTTTAAGTGGCATAATAGTCATTCAGACTAGACAGACTCAAAGAGAACTCTATATGGACGGTAGTTTGGGTGTAGCTGAATGAGTAGCCACCATCCTGTCAGTCTTAGAAACTGGCACTGCTAACTTGGTGATTGGTGGTATGTGTGTAACTAACCTTGTTATCCCTGCAACCCCATGAATTGTGGCAACCTCCATAGTTAACGTTAGTACCTAGTCTTCACTTTTTTAAAGTTTTGCTAAGTGTCATAAGGGAGTATGCTGCCAAACCAAAAATTTATTGGCTGTAAGTACTGTGTCTGGATGTAGCGTCACCGGTTACTGAATTATAAGCGTGTTGTTACATTTTTATTATTATTATAAAACATTTTATTTAGTTTTATTAATTTTAAAACTCACTCAATAATGAGCTTTAAAGGATTTTATAACGTTTATGTAATTTAGGCAGCTTATGAGGCTGGCTCTGAGCACTATGGGACTCAACGGCTGGGGTCATAAGTCCCCTAGAACTTAGAACTACTTAAACCTAACTAACCTAAGGACAGCACACAACACCCAGCCATCACGAGGCAGAGAAAATCCCCGACCCCGCCGGGAATCGAACCCGGGAACCCGGGCGTGGGAAGCGAGAACGCTACCGCACGACCACGAGATGCGGGCGCAGCTTATGAGCATGATCAATTTATTATTTTATTACTAGCATACTAAGAGCACTATCTGCCAGCTAATTATGTTGGTAGAAACAGATAGTCCTTGAAACCTAGCATATTAGTCATTCAGGTTTCTGTTACAGAGCGATGTTGTTTCTGTTTTCATTTGCTTCTGCGCCAAGCGCTCTGATAGGCGTGACAGAGTCATTTTGGAATTGCAATTCTGAAGATATATAATTAAGAAAGAAGGGAAAGTAATAAAGACATTTTGAGTCAGTACTGCCTGTTATCAACAGAAAAAACCCTAGCTGTCCATTCCCGAAACACTTTTTACTGAGTTGCAGGAGAAGACAGGTAGCAGAGTGTGGTTCCGATCCATGGACATCCGGGCTACGGGCCCAGCACACTTCCACCACACATCCATTTACCCACTCCCTGAAATCATCCGGTTGCTGTTTCAACCGCTCGCTATAGTGCACCTGCTCTTGTCGTGTACTAACTTCAACTAAATCCTGCAGTCTATTCTGATAATCCATTATTCTAGCTTTAAGTTTACGCTGCTGTGCTGATCTTGGGGACACTCCATCAAACAGCTCTTTGCAGCCCTCTAATTCCATAACTGCTGCCTGTACAAACACTAGTGCTTCATTCACATTTTAACCACCTCATCTGAGACTGCGATCAGCATCTTTGGGGTCAAATGGCTCTGAGCACTATGCGACTTAACTTCTGAGGTCATCAGTCGCCTAGAACTTAGAACTAATTAAACCTAACTAACCTAAGGACATCACACACATCCATGCCCGAGGCAGGATTCGAACCTGCTACCATAGCGGTCGCTCGGCTCCAGACTGTAGCGCCCAGAACCGCACGGCCACTCCGGCCGGCGATCAGTATTTTTACGAGCTATCTTAACCACTGAAATTTATGTCACAGTGCCGTTACTATTGCTTCCCGTGATCCACAATCTGCGCGACAGCTCATGCCTACTCAGCAGCTGAGTGCCGATGGAGCATACATACTCAATCACACGAAGTACCTTTAGACAGTTTGCTAAAAGTCTTGCATTGTTAACTGAAACAACAATACCATTCCTGAATATCTTTCTTCCTATTGTAATCCAGGAACAGTTTTTCATTAGTACTGTTTACTGTTAGTAGCACTTACAAAACTGATCTGTTTGTCATATATGAGGTTTGTGATGTCGAGGAAAAACATTGCACTGCCACTAGGGAAAACATTGTATTAATATTCCGATACAAGTTATCCGATTTGTGCTTTCTTCGAATAGATAAATATTCTCTAAATGAAATATTCAGATGCAAACTTTTATCATTTTTCTCATTGGTAAAATCGTTCCAGTCGGGTCGATAATTCGAATGATATGACAGTTTCAGTGTTCAATAGGTATCATTTTACGCTTTAAATTTGGTCTCTTGTGTCCCATTTTCCTATGATTAGAGGATACAAACTATAATTCAGATCTGTCCGCCCAGGAATACATTGGAGACAGTTTTGTCACAGGCGCTTTCTTATATGGCAGCACTTTGTACTTCAGCGTCCAAAATTCAGATTAACCAAGTTTATCTCGGTTCCGCTGATAATCCTAAGGAACTAAGAACGGACCAAAGAATCAGGACACACCGATCTTTTCATTCAGGTACCAGACAGTTTTTCATCGACGAGATTTCCATCCGTAGCAATGTTATGAGCATATTAGATCAGACTGCATTCAAACATAATGAAATTTCTCGGACCGAATCACCCTGCCCATGGAAACCTGCATGGATTCCGAAAACATTGGTTGCATGAAACCCAGCTTGCGCTTTTTTCACATGACATTTGATTATCATGAGTCAAGGTAATCGGGTGGCTACATTATTTGTTGATTCGAAAAAAGTCTTTCACTCGGTACCACAGCAATTATTATTAGCAAAAGAACAATTATGTGGAGTATCAAACCATACTTACGATTGTTGTTGTTGTGGTCTTCAGTCCAGAGACTAGTTTGATGCAGATTTCCATGCTACTATATCCTGTGCAAGCTTCTTCATCTCCCAGTACCTACTGCGCCCTACATCCTTCTGAATCTGTTTAGTGTATTCACCTCTTGTTCTCCCTCTACGATTTTTACCCTCCAAGCTGTCCTCGAATACTGAAATGGTGATCCCTTGACGCCTCAGAATATGTCCTACCAACCGATCCCTTCATCTAGTCAAGTTGTGCCACAAATTTCTCTTCTCCTCAATTCTATTCAATACCTCCTCATTAGTTATGTGATCTACCCATCTGATCTTCAGCATTCTTCTGTAGCACCACATTTCGAAAGCTTCTATTCTCTTCTAGTCTAAACTATTTATCGTCCACATTTCACTTCCATACATGGCTACACTCCATACAAATACTTTCAGAAACGTCTTCCTGGCACTTAAATCTATACTCGATGTTAACAAATTTCTATTCTTCAGAAACGCTTTCCTTGCCATTGCCAGTCCACATTTTATTCCTATCTACTTCGACCATCATCAGTTATTTTGCTCCCCAAATAGCAAAACTCATTTACTACTTTTAACGTCTCATTTCTAATCTAATTCCCTCAGCATCACCCGATTTAATTCGACTACATTCCATTTTCCTCGTTTTTCTTTTGTTGGTGTTCATCTTATATCCTCCTTTCAAGACATTGTCCATTCCGTTCAGCTGCTCTTCCAGGTCCTTTGCTGTCTCTGACTGAATTACAATGTCATCGGCGAACCTCAGAGTTTTTATTTCTTCTCCATGGATTTTAATCCCTACTCTGAATTTTTATTTTGTTTCCTTTACCGCTTGCTCAATATACAGATTGAATAGTATCGGGGATAGGCTACAATTCTGTCTCACTCCCTTCCCAACCACTGCTTCCCTTTCATGGCCCTCGACTCTTATAACTGCCATCTGGTTTCTGTACAAATTGTAAATAGCCTTTCGCTCCCTGTATTTTACCCCTGCCACCTTCAGAATGTGAAGGAGAGCATTCCAGTCAACATTATCAAAAACTTTCTCTATGTCTACAAATGCTAGAAATGTAGGTTTACCTTTCCTTAATCTATTTTCTAAGATACGTCGTAGGGTCAGTATTGCCTCACGTGTTCCAACATTTGTACGAAATCCAAACTAATCTTCCCCGAGGTCGGCTTCTATCAGTTTTTCCATTCGTCTGTAAGGAATTCGTGTTAGTATTTTGCAGTCGTGGCTTATTACAATGACAGTTCGGTAATTTTTACACCTGTCAACACGCCGGCCGAAGTGGCCGTGCGGTTAAAGGCGCTGCAGTCTGGAACCGCAAGACCGCTACGGTCGCAGGTTCGAATCCTGCCTCGGGCATGGGTGTTTGTGATGTCCTTAGGTTAGTTAGGTTTAACTAGTTCTAAGTTCTAGGGGACTAATGACCTCAGCAGTTGAGTCCCATAGTGCTCAGAGCCATTTGAACCATTTTTGAACACCTGTCAACACCTGCTTTCTTTGGGATTGGAATTATTATATTCTTCTTGAAGTCTGAGGATTTCTTGGTAGGGAAGACGCATCATGTTACCTACGATGGAGAGTCATCGACAGAAGTAAAAATAACTTGAGGCGTGCTCCAAATAAGTGTGTTGGGGCCCTGGTTTTTCAAGTTGTATATCAATGGCCCTGCAGACAATATTAAAAGTAGTCTCAGACTTTCGCAGATGATGTACTAATTAATGAGTGTCTGGAATAGCTGCAGTAATATTCAGTCAGATCTGGACTGGATTTAAAAATGTTGCAACGATTGGTAACTTGCTTTAAATTTTCAGAAATATAAAATTATTTACTTTAAAAAATGAAAAAGCGTAGTATCCTATGACTGCAATATCAATGAGCCACAATTAGACAACACATAAAATACCTGGATGTAACAATTAGTAGGGATCACAAATGCTCAGTCGTAGGTAGGACAGATGGCAGACTTCGGTTCATTGGCAGGATGTCCGGAAAATGCAATCGGCTTTAAAAAGGAGATAGCCTGCAAATCAGTTATGCATCCCATCCTAGAATATTGATCATGGGTGTGTGATTCATACCAAACAGGGCTAACACAGGATTCTGAATGGGTAAAAAAAACGATGGCACGGAAGGTCACAAGGTTGTTTGATCCGGGGGAGAGCTCCCGGAAATGTTGAAAGCCTGGATTGACATACTCTTGCAGATAGACGCATATTATCCCGTGAAAACCTACGTACATTTCTGGCGCCAGTATTAAGTGAACAATCTATAGATGTTCTTTCGCCCCTACAAATCGGAGGAACTGTGGAGATGCAGTCAGAACCAATAGAGGCATTTAAGAAGTTATTCTTCGCGCGCTGCATACACGTTTGGAACGGGAAGAAAGTCTAACGTGCCGTACCATGCTAAGTACTCCCTACGATACATTTCACATTGGTTTGCAGACTATAGATATAGATGTAGACTTTATCTGGGTTTACGTAGTGAATGCAGCTTCTTAATTCTGCACACCGTATTTTTATTCTTCATAGTATATAATAGTATCTCTTAGAAAGTCGATACGGAATAAGCGTAAACTTTTTCAACATTTTTCTAGAGAACTTTAGAATTGCCTCCTTTACTTAGAATAGTATTAAAGCATTTATGTATCAGAATAATTAACTGTGTTCAAAAAGCAGAAAATCTTCATACTGTTTGTCCTATCACACAGAAATACGCCGATGCTGAATGTTTCACCGGTCGAGCGGAACTTCTAAATCAAGAGTTTAGGAACTCCCGTTTCCTGCCTTACTCTCGATCTGGGTTCCATTGTCGTTGCGGACCGGCGGAACAAACTTTCTCTCCACGTTGACGACTTTCATGTGGAAGAAAAACTTCACAGACTTTCCTTTTTATGTCCTGGACACGAATATTCCCATGAATTTCGCTTTAACGTCTTCTGCCCTCTGCATCACATTCTCCGAACTGGCTGTAACTTGAAACTTGAATAAAAGAAATGAAACTTTGACAAAATATATTGCGAGCCTAATTACGCCAAGTCAAATATTAGATGAATGACTCTAGCACATATGTACTTAGAATTTTGAGGCATTTGTCATGAAGGTCGTTGTAAATAAAATGCTTTGCAGTTTCTGCGGGTTGTGGTAAAGTTTCAGAATTCTCTACAGTCTTTTGGTGATATGTAGAATACTGTTTTAATTCGCATTTATTTCCAACATCTGAGGAAAATTTCCTCCATATAAGGCTCTCGTGCCAACTTCGGAGTAATTACTCACTGAGGGGTAAAATGTAGTATTCTAAGGGGTAAAAACAGGACAGTTCAGTCTTAGTTCAACCATCATACTAAATTATTCTTAAAAGATCATAGCCATTATCACTATTTCATAAGATTGTACTGAACAATACCTAATTTAGCAAAAATTATATATATTTTTTCAAGTGACACTATGAGCCAGAAAATACTGCTTGTGAAACGTACAGTATCAACATCTTCCTCAAACAGTCCACATATATCGTACTTCGTACCAACCGCGTATGACAGCAAACTTGAGAGACATACTTCACATAGGTTTAAATCATAGCTGAGCAACGTTAATTAAAAATTAATTTCGCTAATCGTTAATCCGTTGCCAAAAACGTTAATTTCGTTAAACGTTAAAACGTTACTTTACAGGATATTTATCGGAAGTTAAAGTCAGTCGTTAACCTGTAATAATAAACTTTACGTTGCGAGAGTAGTGAAATGAGAAAATTAATTAAACGCATTACCGTAGCTTACATAAAGATTGTTTTGGTTGAGGAAGTTTAGGTAGAACATCGAAGATAAAAAACGGTTTAATCATTTACTTTAATAATTATTTAGTTGTCAACATTAAATCACGGGGTAATGAAAATGCAGGACAATAAGGTTGTATCTGATTCTCGGTGAATATTTCCCTTAATAAGATGTTGCCGTATTCGAGTATGCTAATCAGCGTTGCGTTTACTCAATGTTCTCCTCGAAACTGAACTTTTGTTGGAGTTTAAAGTTTTTGTCAGCTTCTCGAATAACTTCGGTTCGGCAACGTGTATAGGTATCATGTTCGTAACGACAAAGTTTACTGTGAGCTTATCCACACTAGCTTGAGGCACACCTCTGGCAATTGCTGCAATGCGAACTCTACAGTGCTTCTCTATCGTATTGTTTTAAACGGGTTACTGCTAGTGGCTCCGTTGTAAATATTTGAATGCCCAAGATTCTTTTCTGGGTCTTCACTGTTTCTTCAAGATGTACAAATTGTGATTCATGTGCTCTCCTCATGTGTTGTTTCAAATTGTTACAGTCCGAAGTGTGAGCCCTAATGGTTGATTTTTTAGGAAATTTACCATCGAAAAGTATTTGTTCTGCTGATATTGATGCAAAATCAGTGTAATTATTTAAATGCGCCCAGTTTCAAAGCTAGAATCCGATTCTACGATCTACTTTCCACAGTCAATCCGTTAGAAGATCGCACTCGATTGTTCGCATCAACTGCGCGCACCCCGACGTAGCCGCACACCTACATGACCCAAACTTGTCAGAAGATGATTTCAGCGGGCGGCTCGGTGTCATTTTTGTCATAAATAGTAGGTACTTAATTAACGATTAACGCACTCAACGAAAGTTAAAGAGTCCGATAAAGTTTTTAAAAATTAACTTAAAAGTTAATCCGTTACTCGAACAGTTAACTTCGTTAATTAAGGATTAACGGATTGAAGATCTTGTGCCCAACTATGGTTTTTCAAAGGAACAGAAATCGCTCCATTATTCACTTGGTGCCATAAATGTACTAATTGGCAGCACAATACAGTTACAATGCAGTCGTTACTACAATGTTGTGGTGCGTATATAATATAATAATAATAATAATTATTATTATTATTATTATTATTATTATTATAATTATTATAATTATAATTATAATTATTATTATTATTATTATTATTTTACTACTAGTATTAGTTGCAGTGATCACACGCAAAAAAATTGCAGCCTCAAATTTTATAGTTTCCGCCAGTGCAGAAGTAATGAGTCCAGCAATCAAAATGATTTACAACCAGTAAGTACAGCGAAAACATTTTAACACGGTTGATTTTAAATATGGTCGCAGGGTATGGGTGAAGAAGTGTTGCTGAGGAGAGGAGTGGCACAGATGAAGTACGTTTTGTAAAAAGTGTCTACCCCTGACGCGCATGGTTAGCTTTCTTTTCTCTGAAGGAGTTTCAGGTTGCACTCGCGATGCACTGAGAACTGGGTAATAAAAGGTTGTTAGCAATAAGCAGTAGCAATTCACTCTTTGACTCATTAGTTTGTGGTTAAATAAAACACTTATAAAAACTAAATATTATTGATCTTTCGCCATTTTAAAAATTAATGTGATGGAAGAAGTTTCCTTTTCGTTCTAAACTTTAGTTCGGCTCTACTGTTGATGTCAGTGGCGGGTGGGGGCTGGGGGACTAGTAACTAGCTACGAGGGGTGTTCAATTAGTAATGCAACCCATTTTTTACCTCGGCCAGTTTCAGTTGGAAAAATGTGTAACTTGTTGTGGAACATCGTGGAATGTTCCCGCTTCGGCCGTTATACACTCCTGGAAATTGAAATAAGAACACCGTGAATTCATTGTCCCAGGAACGGGAAACTTCATTGACACATTCCTGGGGTCAGATACATCACATGATCACACTGACAGAACCACAGGCACATAGACACAGGCAACAGAGCATGCACAATGTCGTCATTAGTACAGTGTATATCCACCTTTCGCAGCAATGCAGGCTGCTATTCTCCCATGGAGACGATCGTAGAGATGCTGGATGTAGTCCTGTGGAACGGCTTGCCATGCCATTTCCACCTGGCGCCTCAGTTGGACCAGCGTTCGTGCTGGACGTGCAGACCGCGTGAGACGACGCTTCATCCAGTCCCAAACATGCTCAATGGGGGACAGATCCGGAGATCTTGCTGGCCAGGGTAGTTGACTTACACCTTCTAGAGCACGTTGGGTGGCACGGGATACATGCGGACGTGCATTGTCCTGTTGGAACAGCAAGTTCCCTTGCCGGTCTAGGAATGGTAGAACGATGGGTTCGATGACGGTTTGGATGTACCGTGCACTATTCAGTGTCCCCTCGACGATCACCAGTGGTGTACGGCCAGTGTAGGAGATCGCTCCCCACACCATGATGCCGGGTGTTGGCCCTGTGTGCCTCGGTCGTATGCTGTCCTGATTGTGGCGCTCACCTGCACGGCGCCAAACACGCATACGACCATCATTGGCACCAAGGCAGAAGCGACTCTCATCGCTGAAGACGACACGTCTCCATTCGTCCCTCCATTCACGCCTGTCGCGACACCACTGGAGGCGGGCTGCACGATGTTGGGGCGTGAGCGGAAGACGGCCTAACGGTGTGCGGGACCGTAGCCCAGCTTCATGGAGACGGTTGCGAATGGTCCTCGCCGATACCCCAGGAGCAACAGTGTCCCTAATTTGCTGGGAAGTGGCGGTGCGGTCCCCTACGGAACTGCGTAGGATCCTACGGTCTTGGCGTGCATCCGTGCGTCGCTGCGGTCCGGTCCCAGGTCGACGGGCACGTGCACCTTCCGCCGACCACTGGCGACAACATCGATGTACTGTGGAGACCTCACGCCCCACGTGTTGAGCAATTCGGCGGTACGTCCACCCGGCCTCCCGCATGCCCACTATACGCCCTCGCTCAAAGTCCGTCAACTGCACATACGGTTCACGTCCACGCTGTCGCGGCATGCTACCAGTGTTAAAGACTGCGATGGAGCTCCGTATGCCACGGCAAACTGGCTGACACTGACGGCGGCGGTGCACAAATGCTGCGCAGCTAGCGCCATTCGACGGCCAACACCGCGGTTCCTGGTGTGTCCGCTGTGCCGTGCGTGTGATCATTGCTTGTACAGCCCTCTCGCAGTGTCCGGAGCAAGTATGGTGGGTCTGACACACCGGTGTCAATGTGTTCTTTTTTCCATTTCCAGGAGTGTAGTTTCATGAAGTTCCGATAGATTATCGCTACAGAACAAGGTGGTATACTGTTTAAGACAATGGATTGGCATTCGAGAGTTCGGTGTATTACATCCACCGTCTGGCCATGTTGATTTAGATATTCCGTAATTTCCCTGTATCATTTAAGGGGAAACGAAAACGACAGGGCCAGTTTCCTTATCCATATCGAGAAGCTGTGCGTCTGTAATGACCTCGTTGTCAACGGGACATTAAATTCAAATATTCACTACTTCCTTTTTCGGAGCTGCCTCATTGCCCGATCCATGCAGTAGGTATTCAAGTAACTGACGGGAATGCAGTCCGCCCCCGTTAGCTGTGTGGTTTGTTTGGCAGGGACACAAGTGGCGGTGCCCCGTAGGGATCGCTATGATTTTGTTTTATTTCTTTTTGTTAGGTACCCCACAAAAATATAATATAAAACAGCACATCGTCGCACAAAAAAAAAGTGGTTAGCGTGGCGGAATGCCACACGAAGGGGCCCCGGTTCGATCCCCGGCTCGAGCAGGAGATTTTTCTCCGTTCAGGGACTGGGTGTTGTGTTGTCCCCATCATCACTTCATCCCTATCTCCGACGCGCAAGTCTACATCTACATCTACATCTACATTTATACTCCTTAAGCCACCCAACGGTGTGTGGCGGAGGGCACTTTACGTGCCAGTGTCATTACCTCCCTTTCCTGTTCCAGCCGCGCATGGTTCGCGGGAAGAACGACTGCCGGAAAGCCTCCGTGCGCGCTCGAATCTCTCTAATTTTACATTCGTGATCTTCTCGGGAGGTATAAGTAGGGGGAAGCAATATATTCGATACCTCATTCAGAAACGCACCCTCTCGAAACCTGGACAGCAAGCTACACCGCGATGCAGAGCGCCTTTCTTGAAGAGTCTGCCACTTGAGTTTGCTAAAGATCTCCGTAACGATATCATGCTTACCAAATAACCCTGTGACGAAACGCGCCGCTCTTCTTTGGATCTTCTCTATCTCCTCCGCCAGCCCGACCTGGTACGGATCCCACACTGATGAGCAATACTCAAGTACAGGTCGAACAAGTGTTTTGTAAGCCACCTCTTTTGTTGGTGGACTACATTTTCTAAGGACTCTCCCAGTGAATCTCAACCTGGTACCCGCCTTACCAACAATTAATTTTATATGATCACTCCACTTCAAATCGTTCCGCACGCATACTCCCAGATATTTTACAGAAGTAACTGCTACCAGTGTTTCTTCCGCTATCATATAATCATACAATAAAGGATCCTTCTTTCTATGTATTCGCAATACATTACAAGTCGCCCAATGTGGCGTTGAAAGCAATAGGTATTTGACTTCGGTGGCCGAAATGGGGAACTCCCGGCCCACAATGCCGTACGCTCATTTCCATTTTCCACGGGAATGCAGCCGGGTGACGTCGTCAACAACCGCCGACATTTCGGCATGAGCACACCCGGCTATTTTGAAGGCAAAACTGCAGAAAATAAGTACTGTGCTAGCGTATTTAAAACCTCGGTTTTCAGGGAAACTCCGTGATGCGCACACACGCACCCCCACTGTCATGGCAGCGCCATCACAAAACAAAGTTGACCTACGTCAGAGGTTATCGATAGTGAAATTAATAATCAACGAGTAAGGTAGCATAAACTCCGTCCCTCTGCTATTTGATAAATTGCAGAATTTAAACAAAAGCCATCACCTCTATTCATAAGGTTGCAACTTCCCACTTTCCTAATTTCTCGATTATACTGAACTTCTGGACACTATGTAACTGAGAGCTCCCCGTGACTTCATATCGTGAGTGGTAGCTCGGCGTGCAGCAGCTGGAGGAGGTACAGGACATTTGCCGGCTAGACGTCAGCGGTGTTGGTGTTTACAGTATTATATACTTGGAGCGTGAGCCAGGCCGTCGACTCGCAGCGGCGTGGCGCGCCGCGTGAAGGAGGGCCCGTTGGCAGCAACCGCCGTAAGCAGCTTACCGCGGCTCCGGTGTCGTTGTCTTTGCTACAAGTCGCTCTGCGACGCTCCATCCGCGCCACACAGGGTGTTAGGCCGCAGTTTCCGATTATATTTCGCGCTGCCGTCCATCGGCCACGTGGTCATTGCCTCCGTCCGGAGTAGAGAAAAAGGCGGCGACGCATTCTGCAAGCCCAGTCCGTCACTTTGCAAAAAATGGTTCAAATGGCTCTGAGCACTATGGGACTTAACATCTATGGTCATCAGTCCCCTAGAACTTAGAACTACTTAAACCTAACGAACCTAAGGACAGCACACAACACCCAGCCATCACGAGGCAGAGAAAATCCCTGACCCCGCCGGGAATCGAACCCGGGAACCCGGTCACTTTGCAGGACAATGCTCAGGCGCTTATGGCGCAAGGTGTGACTGATTCTTTCGATCGACGGGGCTGGGATGTGCTGTACCACCCACCTCACCTCCCGGACTTAAGCCGTGGTGATTTCAACTTGATTCCTAAATTGAAGGAAGCTCTTTATGGCATTCGTTTCAGAACCGTTACAGCGATTCGTCGTGCAATAGATTGCTGCACTCCAACTATCAACAGAATGCGTTAAATGTACCCGAAATTGACAATAAGGATAACCATGAGCTGTAGAATGGAATGACGACAATGAAAATTTGTGCCGGACCGGGAGTCGAACCCGGATTTCCCGCTTATCGCGAGCGGTCGTACCTTTATTATTTTTATTTATTTTTTTTTTATCTCATTTTCTTCGTGATAGCTCGTTGTATTTGTTATGGACGGACGTCCGATGACGCTTGCTAAAAGTTCGTTTACGCGGCCCCTCCCGCCGGCGGTTCGAGTCCTCCCTCGGGCATGGGTGTGTGTGTTGTCCTTAGTATAAGTTAGTTTAAGTAGTGTGTAAGTCTAGGGACCGATGACCTCTGCAGTTTGGTCCCTTAAGAATTAACACACACACACACACACACACATACACACACACACACACACACACACACACACACACACACACACAAGTTCGTTGTTGATCCACTAACTCAGTCATTTTATTACAGAGGGCAGTTAACCCTCTGACCGAACATGCTGAGCTACCGTGGCGGCTGCACCATTTGGCTATCCGTGCACGACTCACGGCCAGACACAAACTCCCAATTGTCGTCAACCACGCGTCTACGACGTTTGTTCGTACATCCGTTATGTATATTCCCGCACGGGTCAAACGTTTTACATGGAGGTCGCTTGCCCGGTATCAGCAGATAAATACGATATCGTATGAACAGAATTGTCGCCGCTAAGTGTATCCTACTGCTTCCACATCGTTGGCAACGGTTTATTCTCAATGCTGGTTACTACTCTGAAGGACAGCAAAACTCTGAAACATGTATCTATTTTGTATAAGTTGTAAATAAGTAGTTGCCACTATTGAAATTGGAACAGTCATATTCATTTCTTCCCCGGTGCAAGTGGGCTTAAAAAACGGCTCTGAGCACTATGGGACTTAACTTCTGAGGTCATCAGTCCTCTAGAACTTAGAAACCGTTCTTGCGCGTTGTTACCAAACAATAAATATCTTGTAACTGTAACTGTGTACTTATCCATACTGGGAATCGCTCAGCTATTTATGAGAAAATTAAATTCATTACTGAACTGTCAGTCAGACAAGAAGTGGTTAATATTTCCTGGAGATTTCGATGTACATTAAATAAAATAGTACGACTGAGAAAATGAACTGGAAATGTAGGTAAGTCCCTCAAAGCCAGATTTCATCAGGAATTTTCAAATTCGTTTACAGGATAGCACGCTTGTGATTGATAATTATTTCGTAGAACGATTCCACAGTGAAAAAAAAATTAACCCGTTGTTAAAACACTATTATACCATGCCAGAGAAAATGAGCAGGAAATGAAATTTTGTTGTTACAATCCGTTTTCAGGGGCGAATTTTCAAACTTGGTTCAAATGGTTCTGAGCACTATGGGACTCAACTGCTGAGGTCATTAGTCCCCTAGAACTTAGAACTAGTTAAACCTAACTAACCTAAGGACATCACAAACATCCATGCCCGAGGCAGGATTCGAACCTGCGACCGTAGCGGTCTTGCGGTTCCAGACTGCAGCGCCTTTAACCGCACGGCCACTTCGGCCGGCAATTTTCAAACTCTTGAACACCAAGGTCATAGGCCTCTGACTGATAACTAACTCTTGCAGAGTTTCCCGTTAAAAAAAAACACGCCATTGTTATTACACTATTTGTCCATGACGGATAACTAATGAAAATGAGTAACATAGTATCCCAAAGCTCTGAGAAGTATCCATGCGAATCAGTCAGGCTGATTAATAGCAGCAGGATACGATAATTGAAGAGTCACAGACAACTGGTAGACACGAGTGAAGCGTATAGGAAAAAAGACTCTAATGTAAGATTCAGTGCATTTTTCAATGTAGTTGCAGCAGCACTAAAGGAGTTTTTTTTCTAAAATGTCATCCAGAAAGTCCATTTATAAAGGCAGAAAGGGAATACAACTAATTTTCAATTCTAGTCGTTACACACTTCAGTAAATAATCAGAAAGAAATATTTAATGTTTTAAAAGAGGATATGGAAACTAGTACCAACGACCTTCTTATAATGAGCTATAAGCGTTGTTAGAAGAGTAGAAATTATTCTAGAGGCACAATCGCAACCCAACAATATGTTAACGTGCAATTGCGAAGACTCAGTCACGTAATACTCACGTAACAGTAGCAAATTACTTTATATTACACGGAAAATACTGTGAAAGTAGACACCAGTAAAATCACTTTAAAAGAACTGCCGTGCTTTTCTCCCGACAGATATGAGTCTGAAGGGTTTATATTTTAGCAACGCGACGTAAATGCGAGCCACTTTATGTGTTTCCTGGAAGTCATTATCATTATCTGCAACCTGAAACATAAAATTAACATGCGGCTTACGTAGCAGTTGCCGCCCGCCCGCACGCACGCACGCACGCAGCCCGCCGTTTTTAAACACAGATGAAACTACCGCGGCCCTCGACAGAATTGCAGCCAAGGCGACACAATTAACAGCACCGCTATCGCACATCGTTCTGCTTCAATATGAAGCCACTAGACAAAACTAGCTGTATGAGTATGTGACGCATATGTAGCGAATCATAAATAGGGGCCATGCTTTCTCTTTATTATAAACATTCGACACGACAGAAGCCACCGGTATTTCAAGTCTTGCATCTGCCTTACTTAATTTCTTTCACTTTCTTTATACACTTGTTATTTCTTAACAGTACATGGGGCTCACAACCATGAACCTTGTGAATAACAGAATTATCAGTCTGCTACTCCGTGGCAGAAAACGTATGCCACCTAACTGGTAGAGGTCTTCCCGTGCCAAAGAGGTCGACAGAACACTGAACGAGACATGAAGACTCAATAGTTGATGTCTGCGGCCTACACAAATTGCTAAGGTGTCACGTGTACAGCTCCCCCAAGACATCCGTCTTAAAATTTCTGACAGTTGGAAAGAACAAACTTGGTGCCCAAGACTAATCCTCCATTATACGATTATATACAAGCCGTCAAGGTATTATTGGCCGAGGAAAAGCTTTCTAAAAATCAGCAACATCTTGCAAGCGATTCTATACAGTGCTAGAACGGAAATGAGGATATCATAGTTAGCAAACCATCCTCGTTGGCCTCACCCACCTGAAAAAATCCCTCCTGGTTGCAAAACAAGTGAAGCAGTCGCCGACATTCTGGAGTTGAAAGATCCAGCGGCAGTCTCCAAAAATCCGGATATGCAGCCGCCACTGCGAACTGAGACTGCAGAGTAGCGCGAAGTATGGACTAGTTGCTCTGCTGCCCTGTGTGCAGCACCGAAGAAGATCCACTTCAAGCAGCCCAAAATACTCTTGAGCTTGCCTGCATATGGTCGTCGATATTTCATACATTTACAACCCGAACTGTTTACTTTAAGTTACTTCTTTGCAGTCTGTAATTTCTTTTTTGTGTTTGCCTTGCGTAACACGGACCACAAGTTAGTTTTCTAGAGAGAATTCTGATTGTTGATTTCTGTGACACGCTGCTGAGATTCAATAACAGCAACCGTTTACGACCGAGACGAAGATGACCTTTATTTCTGCTGAGACCTAATTATGTATAACTTATGTTGGTCAATAGTTTGTTAACTGACCATCTATTTGAGAAGGAAAAACTGATTTAGAAATTACACTCGCTAAAAACTGTGAAGACACTAAGCTGATACACATGAACTGCTTTAGAAGGGGCTACTATTAACAGATTTTTAAGGTATTGGAACTTAGACCCTGTGCACATCATTATGCACAAGAACTCATTAGGGACTCAGATGAACAAGGCTATTGTTACCGACTGTAATACTGATTTATTATTGATTTACTCAGTTACCTTTTTCTGTAGATGACAGAATGATGGAGAGTAGTTGGGGAAAGACAGTTTTGGCACAGTTCTTTCGTGCAGGTTGCCTATCAGGGGTAAGTATACATTCAGCGGCACAACTATTGTTCTCTTTTGATTGACAGGTACTTAACCTATTGTTCTGCTAAGTGCATTATGACCCCTCAGGATAATTCTTCCTCTGGATTGACAGGTCCTTAACCCATTGTTTCCCCACCCATCCCCCTCCCTTTCCCTCTCCCCCAACCATCACGGAACCTCCCTCACTGATACAACCACTTTTGATATCAATTGAACAATTAATTAAATCGATCACTTAATTAGTTCCCCTCTGGGACCCACCATCCCCCTCCCCTACCCTCCCCCATGTGGAAACTGGCGGGAAAAAGACTCAGTTCATTGGCTGTTCGGAGGGAAATCGATTGCAGTGTATGGGATATTGTTCAAAAAATTTAGACAATATAGTTTATTTATTTTTTAAAAAATTTGTTGGGAGCTCAATTGCAGTGTATGGAAAATGGTTTAAGGAATTTAGAGGATGTGTGTAATATTGTTCATTTAAACAATTCATGGGATGGAAGGCTGTGTATGGAATATAGTTTATTATTTGTGTAAAGAATTTGCTGGGAAATCGATTGCAGTGTATAGAGTATTGTTTAAACAATTTAGACAGTGTGTGGAATATTGTTTACTTATGCAATTTACAGGATGCTAGGTGATGTATGGAATATTTAAACACTTGTGATACATTTTAATTTCAATCACTTAAGGAAACACGTTTTTACACTATCACAGACCGCTTAAACATATCTGAAAATGTTTCTTGCATCTCATCACATGCACAGGCTGCCCAGAGTCAGGGCGCACTGGAGAGATGTGGGAAACGCCAGCGTGATCGCCGCACCGCTATTGGCTGTTGGCTGCTGTCTCAAGTGGTCTGTATGAGTGAACCAACGTGTCTGATACTGGTGTATGTGAGAGATTGAGAGGTGGCATGAGCCCCCTCTCATATTTCTATCTTACGATTCTCCTCTCTAGTTGCATGCGGTGGAGGGTTGCTTTTCCTTAACACGCGTACTTCCCACGCAGCGTCTCTCGTCACCCGGGTGGGCCGGTGACAGGCGGGCTCGGTGGAACTGGAGAGAGTTAAGCCGACGTGTGTGAGGCAGTCGAGTGAATGCTTTTCAGATGCCGACATTGTCAAGAGACACGCCCGCTGGGGTGTGAAGTAGCGGCTGGGCTAGAGGTTCCGTTACTTCAGAGAAACTTTGCGAAAACACTTTCTGGCGGGCTACCAGCGAGGCGTGGGAATGACTTGTGTACCCACGCAGTTGTGGCGGGAAAATTCCCGCACTTTCTGCAAAATCAGCACAGAAATTGGCGCCAAGAATCTCCATTGGTGGAATGGTAGTGCTCCGGCAATGGAGTGGAATTTCCGCCGGTTTTCGAGTGGCTGATTGGAACGTAACCACGGCCACTGTCGTGGGGGCGGGAATGTTCGGTGTTCGGCCTGTACGGGTGCTCTGGGTAGTCGGCAGTCGCCTTTCGGTCGAGGACGTCGGAGCAACCAGCCCTCGCCTGCGGTACGCCAGATCGTGTTCTGGGAGATAAGAAGACTGTTGGTAATGTACGTCCGCAGCACCGGCAGATAGGGATTTTCCTAGGTGATAATCAGAGCTCAGCAGAGCGCGCCTGTTCATCCTTTTCTAACTTTGTTCAGTTTCGAGTAGCAGCAATTACTATTGGGTTAGCTGTGTGTCTCTCTTGAGATTTGAGTGGAAAGGAATTGGCTCCACATACCACTTCGTCTTAAACCTCACGATCTAAGTTAGGGACAACTTCACCTTTACTGTGTTTGTATGAATCTCCAATTTTAGCCAATTTGATGTTTTATATTTCCTGTGTCTCTTTTACTATTCTGCGTTTAATCTTAATAAATCATATTGTTATTTTGGACAGAACTTTCTTTCTGTTAATCAATAGAGCAACCCTATCATTCCTCACTATGCTAATGAAACCTTTGTTTATTTAACTCATTTATCAAATTAAATTATTGCAGGTGCCAAACTCTCTTCTACTCCACTAGCAGGGTTGATTAGAGTCAGTTCGCGTATTTGTTTTATCCTTGTGCAACAGCAAAAGTCGGAGTTAGAATAGGGGGGGCTTAGAGCATGATTTACACATGTGGATTCTAGTAGAATTTAGTGATAAATACACTACTAGCCCCGGCACCTCGCATAATATGGCGACCCTTGGCCTCGGATCTTTCCTGTGAATCTCTGATAAACAAACAGGATTCTTAGTAGGAACATTCAATTTTTTTTCTCTCTATTTTTTTTAATGATTAATACCCAAGTTTTTTTTGGTAGTTCCGCGTTTAGTTTTAAGTAGCGGCGCATGACTACAGTTTTGTTTTCAGTGTATATATTTTTTGTTCATTGTTTTTTTTGTGTTTCGCTGATGTGGTGTCTGTACCGCATCGCACTTTGTCGGATTTGTGTGCGGTTTCTGTACCACATCAAATTGTGTTTGTGATTACAGCGTTGGAACAGCGTTGTTGAAATTTTATGTTTATGTGTAAAAAATAATGGAGTAGATTAATTTTATTGTGCATTTTAGATGAATTTGTTTTTATGAATGATAACGAGAAGTAAGGCACGACTATTATCGGGCGAAGCTAAAACAAAAGAGGATAGCATAATGGATAAGGGGCAGTTTACTGACGGGAATAGGTTCGGAGATGAGATGGGCACATTTTTAGCAGGACAGGACGCCAGGGGCATTGATGAGGAAGGTGATTTGGACGCGATCTCAGAGCAGCGTTGCGGCCGTGATTATGATAGTGAAGTAGAGGATGAAACAGAGACAGGCACACAGGTCGAGACGGTAGCAAAAGTTTATAGTCAAACGAACGAGTGCAGACAGAGGCCAGCTCGGTCACGTCAGAGCTCTAGCGCCCAGGTGTCCAGAGTTACATCGCCCATGTTTGAAGAGGATCAAGAAGATGACGTAAACCCAATACTGAGCTTCCTACGATCAATGAAAGAAGAAGAGGAGAAACAACGTAAGAAGGAGAAGGAAGAAGCTGACGAACAGCGTAAGAGGGAGAAGGAAGAAGAGGAGAAACAACGTAAGAAGGAGAAGGAAGAAGCTGACGAACAGCGTAAGAAGGAGAAGGAAGAAGAGGAGAAACAACGTAAGAAGGAGAAGGAAGAAGAGGAGAAACAACGTAAGAAGGAGAAGGAAGAAGAGGAGAAACAACGTAAGAAGGAGAAGGAAGAAGCTGACGAACAGCGTAAGAAGGACACGGAGGCAATAATTTCGCATATAGGGGAAATTCGTGGGGAATTATTAACAATAAAGAAAGAATGTGGAGAAGCAAAACAAATGTCAACGGTAGCACAAAAAGTAGCAGGCCTTGCCAAAACTGCAGCAACAGGGGCAATGAAAGTCGCGGAAGCAACTTCTAAACTCGCAGGGCGCTTGCGACGTACAACACAATCCCACTCAAAATCCCTAGCATTCTTAAAAACTCAAGGTAATATCGCGGTTGCGAACTCCACGAAACGAATGGAAGAAGTAGAGAGTCGGATAGCAAAACTAGAGCAAAACGGGCACACGAGCACTGCGCGTTCGGATACCCACGATGGAGTACACAGAATTGTGTCTCCGAGGAAAAGCCCGCCGTGCTCTAGCCCAGTGACAGAGTGCGGAACTAACAATGCACACGCAGAAACAGCAAGTAATAGCTCCAATAATTATAGCCCACTTAGGAGAGTGAATTCTGAGTGCCACTTCCACTGTGATACAGAGGTTGCACATCACAGTTATCAGCAAGATAGAACAGGACACTCAGCAGACGTGCAAGTATCGGAAACGAGTGACAACACCAGTGCGAGGATCAGACAGGATTTTGATCACAATCACTTCCTGTCGATACTGAAATTCCAGAAGTTCAAAGAAAATGGAGGGTCGATGCATCCGAAGAGCTGGGTGATGCAGTTTACAAATTCATTACCGGCATCATGGCCAACCCAGGCAAAATTAGAATTCATGTGTGGACACATCGAAGGCCAAGCCGCGGAAAAGATGCGGGGTGTGGCAGTGACGTGTCGGACTTATCAGGAATTTGTTGGTGCATTCCTGCGGACCTACTGGTCAAAGGAAACGCAAGATAGGATTAAAGAGGAAATAATATTTTGTCCTGAACTGGAAGTGTCCGGGCATAGGAGCGCAACCAAATTTCTTGATGATTTACTCAAGAAGAATCAATTTTTAGATAGTCCATATAGTAACGGAGAAATCATTAAATTTTGCTTTTCCAAATTGCCAGTTAGGTACCAACAGACACTTGTCGGCAAGTGTGGAGCTGACATAGAAGCATTCAAGATTCTATTGCGCGAACTCGAAGTAGTCTTTGATAAACAAGACGCAAAGGACAGGAAGAAGGGGCAAAGTAACAAATACCACCGGCCAGGAACAGAAGACGACAGCAGATTGCATAATCGCACTGGTCAGTTAGGAAACCAGGGTTACGGAAGTCAAGGTTACGCTATTCAAGGTTATGGAAACCAAAGACACGGAAACCAGAACGTCAGGGAGCAGGGTCAATCTAGACAAGGAATCTGGGATAGAAGGAATAACGAACGGCAAAGCGACCGTAATTGGAGAGAGCGAAACCAAGGACAACGGTGGAACCAGGAGATTGAAACCAGACCCGCAAATCCTAATGCACGTCAGAGGAGGGGGAGCCTAACTAGGGATTGACGCCAGACTAGTGCGAACACAGGCCGCCGGAATTTCGCACGTAATCTCGGACCTGGCCAACTACGGATGATACATTACGAAGATTTATCAGAAATCCTGCTCGAGGAACATAAAGCAACTCCTCGACATGATCGGCAGCCTCTTATCACAGTAGCAATAGCTGAAAAGAGTCTGAATGCGATAATAGATAGTGGAAGCTACATAACAGCAATATCTGAGGCAGCATACAAGAGGTGCTCTCAGGAGATGGACTGGCCTGTCCTATCGGTTAAGAAAACCAAAATAAAAGGGGCATTAGCGGGTAAATGTACGGAGGTCACCCAACAAACAAGACTGGAATTCTCCTGCCAAGGACACAAAATAGAGTCTAACTTCTGGATCGTGCCAAATCTGGCGATCGACATGATAATAGGAACGGACTTCCTAAATGAACATGAAGCGATAGTTGATCTAGGACGAGGTGAAGTGGTTTTGAGGAAAGGGAATCCCGTCCACATTAAGTTCGACGATCAGCTGATCCCAGCTCAACTACCGTCTAACTGTGTTCGGATAAACTATGCGTGTCTGAAAGACAGAAAGGAAGAACAGGACGACGTTGCGGATAGGGGAGAGGACACGGATGAGAATGAAGTCGGAATAATGGGAGAAATAAAGGAGAAAATAGGAGAAAAAGTGGAAGCAATAAAGAATATAAGGGGCGAACACCGCAAAGAACTTCATAAATTACTAGTAGAACATGCGGAGGTCTTCCTTCCCAAGACAGGATCAATAAAGAACTTCCAATATGAATTTCGTGTACGTCCGCACAACCAGTTTCGTGTGCCACCCTATCCAATCCCCTTGGCATATCGACAGAAAGTAGCAGCTGAAATTACGCGAATGCTGAGTGAAGGAATAATAGAACCTACGGCTTCAGCCTATAATAACCCGTTAAGAGTAGTCGAGAAGGCAGATGGTAGTATTCGTTTAGTCTTGGACTCGCGACAAATTAATACCATAATAGAACCCGAAACAGACAGACCGGAACGATTAGAGGAACTCTTACAAAACTTCCATGGAATATCAATCTTCTCATCAGTTGATCTAAAATCGAGTTTCTGGCAGATCGAGCTCCATCCAAATTGCAGACAGTACACAGCCTTTTTAGCATTTGGAAGATGTTACCGGTTTCGTCGTCTACCATTTGGTTTGAACGTTTCATCTGCCGCATTCATTCGGGGGCTGGACGGCATACTAAGCGATAATTTGAAACGTCATGTCACCAGCTATGTGGACGATTTGCTGATCGCGGAGAAATCTTGGGGAGAGCACAATGCGGTCCTCGGTGAACTCCTAGCGACATTCAAGGAATACGGAGTGACTATCAATATCGAAAAATCGAATTTTGGGACGTCCTCTGTGAAATTTCTAGGACATATCATCACGGGTGAGGGCATTGCGCCAAATCCCGAAAAGATCGAAGCGATTGAAAAGTTTCCCATTCCTACGACAAAGAAGCAGTTAAGGGGGTTCTTGGGGATCATAAATTTTTACAACCGCTTTATACATGTCAAAACTCAGAGCAGTCCTCGGTTGCATCAACTTACAGGAAAGAAGATTCCTTGGGAATGGGATGAGGCGGCCGAATCCGAATGGAAAGCATTAAAATTCGCATTATTACAAGCACCCATCCTATCACACCCTAATTTAGCAGAAGAGCTTTGCATAGTAACGGACAGTTCATACTCCGGTCTGGGTGTCATGGTGTTCCAAGACTATGTACACGAAGGAAACAGGGTGTGGAAGACAATTGCGTTTGCTAGCAGAGTACTAGCCAAGAGTGAGAGGAATTACTCAGTAACCGAGTTAGAGGCGCTGGCTATTGTATGGGCGTTTGAAAAATTCAGATACCTTCTGTTTGGTCGCAAGACGAGGGTCTACACAGACCACAAGGCACTCGAGTTCTTGATGACTGCAAAGCTTAATCACAGGCGGCTCATTAGGTGGGCATCGTATCTACAGCAGTACAATTTTTCGATAGAATATATCCCCGGCAGTCAGAACATCATTGCAGACGCCTTATCACGGTCACCGATCGGATTTGAGCACAACATGGAAGAAGATCTGGAGGAAAATCACTACTGCCTTTACTATATGCAGAAAGTAGCCTTTGAGAATTTTATTACCTGTAGTATGCAAGACATCAAGAAGGAGCAAGACAAGGACCCTGCCCTAGTGTTATTGAAGCAGAAATGGATAGACAGAAGACACGCCACCATCAGGCAGTTCTACCTCTTGCGTAAAGGCATAATTTTCCACCGAAATTATACCAATGACACTGAATGGGGGGTATGCATCCCTGAACACCTAATAAACAAGGTTATATGGCATACTCACCTTAGCTATGGACACTTCGGACCACGCAAGTGCAATCTCAAGCTAAGGACCATGTGTTACTTTCGAAACATGGAGCGTCGAATTCGGAGGGTACTGTCGGTGTGTAAAGACTGCCAAAAGGCTAAGCACACCACTGTGAGCATGCAGGCACCATTATACCCAATCGTACCGACCAAATTAAGACAATTAGCAGCAACAGATTTGATGGGACCTTTGCCAAGAACAAGAAGAGGATATACTTACGTATTAGTGTTTGTTGAACTAACGTCCAAATACGTTACCTTTACGCCACTGAAGAGGGCGACAGGACGAACTGTATCACGAGCCCTCATCCGGGATTTCCTACCACAGGTTGGTCATGTGAGTAGAATCATTTCTGATAACGGGCCACAGTTTAAGTCAAAAACATGGAAGGAGACGTTGCGTCGATGTAAAATTGATCCCATTTTTATATCTTCACACCATCCGAGCTCGAATGCTGCAGAACGGGTTATTAAAGAACTCGGAAACTTGTGCCGGTTGTACTGTAACAAACAGCACACGACATGGGACGTTTTCCTTAAAGACTTCCAGGAGGTGATCAATGAGGCACCCCATGGGATAACAAAATTGGCACCCATTACAGTACTAAAAAACTGGATTCCTAAGGACTTGATAACCAAGGTCGTAAACTTCCCACCAAGGGCGCGAACGCAGCACCAAGCCATAGTGGATTTGGCTCTCAAGAGGATACGGGCTGCAGCAGAGGTCAGGAAGAGACGTGCCGACAGGGGAGCTCGTCTACGACACTTCCAAGTTGGACAAAAGGTGCTCGTTAAGTCTTTCCGACTTTCGAACAAACAAAAAATGAAATGCCAAAAATTCTATTCTGTTTACAACGGCCCGTACCGTATAAGGAGAGCAGCTCACCACAATGCTTATGAATTGGAGACGCTGAAAGGAAAGAAGTCCATAGGACTCCACCACATATCTCACATAAAGGAGTTCGTAGAATAGTAGTAGTGTAAGAAATGTACATAGTAGAATAGGCAAATATATGAACCTTTGTTCGGGGAACAATAATCGTTACATTAATAGATTAAGATTGCTAAAGTATTAACACGCTGCGTTGTCTTGCATAAGAATTTACTGCTGCTATCCTCTTTTTGTTTATGTTTGCGATCTCCAATGTCGATGGAGTAGGAGACACTACCTTTTCATGAGCAATGTTTTTGTCCTTTCCTATCTGGTGTCCATGTTAAGGGATAAGGATGAGTGACGAGACGTCGCACAAACGGGCGCATACAAGAACGTGCTCTTAGAAGCGTTCTGAGAGGTCGTGATACGCTCCATAGCGGCCACAACCAGTTCGTGAGACGTTCATACCAATGCTTGCAGGCACGCGTCAGTGCACTGCACGATTGTGGTATATTGCGCGATTTCGAGGGTGAATATGGGCAGTATAGTTTTTGCAGAGCTGCGCCGGTATCGTTGTCTTGCAAGTCGGGGTGAACCTGTGAGCATTTGACTCTAATGGTGCCCTAGACGAGAGAAATGAGGGCATAAAAGCCTACCATGCTAATGTGCTGGTTGGGGATTTAGCGTGCTGCTCGTTTTTGTCACAGATGAATCACCAAGAAATTGTACTTGGATATTCGTGACATACTGTGTAGCTGGCGTGTGTTGGGTGTCTGAATCCTCAACAGGAACCAGTCCTGGCTTAGTCATATTACATTGCTTCTGGAAAGGTGTACTTCGATCGCGAAAACCGCTTCACATAGAGAAGGAAGTTGCAACTATAAATTTATTGTCGTGTATAGCCATGGCTAACCCAGTCTCTGGAGTTTCAGTGAGGCGTAATGAAAACTCGGAGGTCATGTCGTACGGCGCGCACATCACTGTCGTCAATAGCGGCGAGCAGCAAGACATCTCAGCGTAACAGGAACTATGTAAGGGTATTGTATAAGGTAAAAAAAAAAAATAAATAAATAAATAAATAAATAAATAAATAAATAAAATAAAATAAATAAATAAATAAATAAAAGGGAAAGTACGATACTAGGATAAGTTAAACTGTAGGATTTAACAATAACTAGATTAATATTGTGGGGGTTTTCTACCACAAGTGTGGCGCGCGCCTGTTGAGTTGCTATTTTTCAGGTCACCAAACCACAGACCCGAGATGGAGGGACGACGGGCGAGCGAAAGTAGCGTAGTTGCATGTTCTTTATAGCACAGTAAAACTTAGACCTGCATAACAACATAATTTAATTAAAAGACGTAGAATGTAGATCGTTGGGATATGGTAGTTAATTCTTGAAGCATGTCTACTGTCGATCTATATAATTAATAGTAATATTAGTGCGGGCCCGCACATTTAGTTGTTCATCCATTACAAAGCATCAGTTATCACACACCATGTACTTACTGAGATCGGTCTCTACACGTATATCAAAATAAATTATTTCCATGTCTAGATTAGATGTTATAATGATTGCCATAGATTAATAACTATAAAAGTAAAATAAGAGTGTCTGAAATGACAGACCATCAATGTTTCATTAGGTAAATTTATTATAACATAGAAGGTCATGGGAAAAAGTTAGGCATAAGACTTTTGTAAGAATTGTACAGATGACGAGGAACGTGGCAATGCAGAGGCCAGCCAGCGCAAAAACAAGAGGTCTTCAGCTACCTGCTAGAGGGCGAGCGTCCCGTCCTACACGCTGACAGTCACCCGGCTGCTTACCTGAGGGATTACACGGGACCCTCGCCCCGCCACAAGCGAAAGTGGGGCTGGCCGTTGACCCTGACACGCGACAGCCTGCTAGCTCTCCGGACGCGGCAGCCGCTTGGAGGGATTCCCTGCGGCAGACCACGTTGTCGTGAGTACACGAAGAACATCACATATCGTGTCAGAACCTGCGCCTCATGTGCCTCAGGACAGAAAGGGACGCTCTATACTCACCTGTTTGGGTTTTTACAACTCACTAGCATTGGCCGATCTGCATACACAAAGCAGTATCGTGCCACACTAACAAATGTATGGTCTCATGTCTTACTTCTCCTCTCTATTAGAGAGCAGTTTTTAACAATAGTCGCTCCTAGTTCGATCCTGTATGGATGACCTCACACACTTGTGGAGTCACTCCACGTGCCATCATCCCTCGTCGAACTGCAATATTGGGAAACATAAAGTTCTGTCCAGCGAGAGAAGAGACCTAGACTAGTGATGTATCCCAACGAGTAGACCTCAGAGACAATTAATCGACGTGAGGAGAGCCTATCACTGTGTCTTCCTACCATACGGCCGTGATCATATGCGTGGGTCTGACTACAATCTCAACAGCGTACTGCAGACACTCCAGAACTCCCTATTGCTGTTGCCACAACGTAGCAACTACAACCGACGTTTAGCCTTATGTGATGTCAGTACAGTGGAATCAGTGAAGTGCCACGGATATTTCTAACAATGTGATTTAGTGCCTCATTCTCAGCACAGTCGTGAACTTTGTGCAATGTGCACGCACAATTTGATGCCCCATGAACCTTGTTTTTTTTTGTTTTTCTTAAATTTCTTTCTCTTATGTTGTTTCTGTAATGTATGTTATACCTTGTATGCGTTTGTGTTTTACACTGTAATTCTTATTACAGATTACTGTATTGTTCTCCACATCATGTTTTTTTTGTATTTTGTGTTTATTGTTGTGTGTATGCTAACAGTGTGCCTGAAGTCCCCATAAACTGAAGCAGATACCACCACTGTCATTGTGAATGGACCATCAGTTCAGGGAACATTTTGTAAAGGTTATTCTTGCTGCAGGGAGACAGAATGAATCGGAGGTTGTAACTAGATCCTGAAAACTCACAAAGAGATTGTTAACTTAAATATTATCATGTGTGAGTGAGGTCAGGTTAGTTTAATGATTAAAATTGTTGTAACATCTTGGGCATTTAATTGCGGAGCACTCCAACTCTGATTGTAAAGAATAAACTGCTCCATATTTGGCTCAGATGCCCGGGCCATGTTTAGAGCGTGAATGTCTGCGTGAATCGGTGTTTGGAAGGGGCTCCCTGGGTATGGATGTGTGATGTGAGTGTTAGTGTTCCATATTAAGAAGGTGAAGTTGGCTACATCATAAATAATCCTCCCTCTATGAGTTGCATTTTTCAGTTGCAATGATCTTTTTTATAGAGTGCGGTATGTGGAGTCACTTTGTAAGATTGTTCTTGGGCGATTGACTCACTACCTTGCTCCTAAGTGAGACAACCGCTCACCAATTACAATCTAAAATGGCGTAGGGGCAATGAGAGGTGGCATGAGCCCCCTCTCATATTTCTATCTTACGATTCTCCTCTCTAGTTGCATGCGGTGGAGGGTTGCTTTTCCTTAACACGCGTACTTCCCACGCAGCGTCTCTCGTCACCCGGGTGGGCCGGTGACAGGCGGGCTCGGTGGAACTGGAGAGAGTTAAGCCGACGTGTGTGAGGCAGTCGAGTGAATGCTTTTCAGATGCCGACATTGTCAAGAGACACGCCCGCTGGGGTGTGAAGTAGCGGCTGGGCTAGAGGTTCCGTTACTTCAGAGAAACTTTGCGAAAACACTTTCTGGCGGGCTACCAGCGAGGCGTGGGAATGACTTGTGTACCCACGCAGTTGTGGCGGGAAAATTCCCGCACTTTCTGCAAAATCAGCACAGAAATTGGCGCCAAGAATCTCCATTGGTGGAATGGTAGTGCTCCGGCAATGGAGTGGAATTTCCGCCGGTTTTCGAGTGGCTGATTGGAACGTAACCACGGCCACTGTCGTGGGGGCGGGAATGTTCGGTGTTCGGCCTGTACGGGTGCTCTGGGTAGTCGGCAGTCGCCTTTCGGTCGAGGACGTCGGAGCAACCAGCCCTCGCCTGCGGTACGCCAGATCGTGTTCTGGGAGATAAGAAGACTGTTGGTAATGTACGTCCGCAGCACCGGCAGATAGGGATTTTCCTAGGTGATAATCAGAGCTCAGCAGAGCGCGCCTGTTCATCCTTTTCTAACTTTGTTCAGTTTCGAGTAGCAGCAATTACTATTGGGTTAGCTGTGTGTCTCTCTTGAGATTTGAGTGGAAAGGAATTGGCTCCACATACCACTTCGTCTTAAACCTCACGATCTAAGTTAGGGACAACTTCACCTTTACTGTGTTTGTATGAATCTCCAATTTTAGCCAATTTGATGTTTTATATTTCCTGTGTCTCTTTTACTATTCTGCGTTTAATCTTAATAAATCATATTGTTATTTTGGACAGAACTTTCTTTCTGTTAATCAATAGAGCAACCCTATCATTCCTCACTATGCTAATGAAACCTTTGTTTATTTAACTCATTTATCAAATTAAATTATTGCAGGTGCCAAACTCTCTTCTACTCCACTAGCAGGGTTGATTAGAGTCAGTTCGCGTATTTGTTTTATCCTTGTGCAACAGCAAAAGTCGGAGTTAGAATAGGGGGGGCTTAGAGCATGATTTACACATGTGGATTCTAGTAGAATTTAGTGATAAATACACTACTAGCCCCGGCACCTCGCAAGATACCTTCCTTCCAAAGTAAATACCTGATTGGGAGTCGATCCTGTAATACTACTATATTGAATAAATGAGTAATTTCCGGTCCTATGATCGTGATGCAGGGAATATAAGGCAGACACGGAAGCTATTTCACACACACACACAAAATGAAGATGTCTCAATACTAATAGTAGACTGACTCGAAATACACTTTGAAAAGAAAGATCATTGCGTACAAAGTGTGTGTGTGTGTGTGTGTGTGTGTGTGTGTGTGAGAGAGAGAGAGAGAGAGAGAGAGAGAGAGAGAGAGAGCGCTGTTGTTTGCTTTGCTGATGACATAGGAACTAGCATGGGCTCTATACTGCCCCAGCCTTCCTGGCACACTTCCTTGTGGTGCTTTCCATGAACTGCTTCATGAGTTATTAAATCTGGTGTGGAATATCACATCTTGAAAATGTCACAAATGTTGCTTCAGAAGATGTGCTGCGAGAAATATTAATTAAATCGTTAACACAGCATTTGAACAATTAACTTCACAATGTTTAAAACTACTCGAAGAAAAAGAGATCGACACTGCACAGTAGTTTGCATGCATAAACAACAGTGTCACGTTTTTGACAAGACATTTCATTGGATCATCCAAACCTATTGTTACTTGACGTCACAACTGGAAGCAGTGACTTATGAAATGACAGTTGGAATTTCAAATTTCGATGTGAATTTATACCCTCACATATACCCTCGACCATTACAGGTCGCTAAGTGTATTTTCTTTTTTAAAGTGCTATACAATTCCTAAGTTGATTGGTTCTCTTCACTACACCAGAACAAAGAAGGAAGGAGGAAAGGGTCTGCCATGTGATAGGGTAGAAGCAAAGACAACAACAAATACACATGCAAGACAGAGTCCACAGCGATGTATTGAGAAGCACTAAACACAAAACAGACTTAAACCACAATCCAGTCCATAGTAATAAGTTGTCATGGCTAGAGGTCAGAGGTCGATGAAACACTTGCACATCACATGTGCTCATGTCCTGACGTCCACACGAAGCGCGGTGCCAGTGTCAACGTTCAGAAGTCGGTGAAAACTATCGCCATGACTGCAGCCTCAGCCTTGGATGTGCGTGTATGCCAGAGTGTACCAACCCCAGCCATGGAGTGCATCGAGGATTGGAGTGGTATGAGTTCCAATGTTATCAATACATCCAAGTTCGGAATGGGGAAGGGTAAGGAAGGATATCAGCCATGCCTTTCCAAAGGAACCACACGGGCGTCTGCCTTTAGCGATGTTGGGAAATCATGAAAATCGAAAATATGATGGTAGGAACATACTTACCAGTAGAACAGCTAGTTTTCCAACAAACTTACTGAAATTATGATTTTTTTGTTGCAGTAGTTGTTTATCTACTACTATATAATTAACAATTATGTCAGTATATTGACTTGCGTTGAAGAATAACAGTCACATACTGCATGAATGTGGTTTATTTGTGCTTAACATTGACTCCTAAACTCTTAATAAGGTGCGGCGCAATGACCATGTATGGCGTATTGTGAGTCTGAGCGCTGTATTGCAGCAGCACTGACAACAGGCAAGCGCTGCATGCTGTCTCTGTAATAATTCAAGATCGAGCGCAATGTTACGAGCCAGGTTAGCCTGCTGAAACAGCGAACTCAGCCGAACACAACATGGGGCGAGGCAAATTTCCACACTGACAGTGGCAGTGGTGTTTTAGGATACATGGCTGTTAGTGGCGCACATATGCACAAGTGCACTGCTGCAAATTATAAGTACTGGTCGTTTTTTTAATATAATTATCCTAGTCTCACAGCCCAACCAGCGCAATGCGGTGGTGCCTGATGAGGATTCCACATAGATCTGCCAGTAGAAGTCATCGATTGGAGGCCACAGCAGGGCAGAAACTCCATATGCTAAGTCCCTTCCCTGACTTGGTCCCACAAAGCAGTGAGCCACAGCAGGTCATCTCCAGCAGCATGGTCGACTTCTGACCAGGGGCAGTGGGTCGCTCCCAGTATTCTCCAGCCGTCTACCATCATTGCCAAATGTGCATCTCAGCATGATGGTCATCCCATGCCATGACACAGTCAGGTATTGCCAGGGACTGTAGCAGATACGCCATAATCGAGGACACCACACTGGCGTGAACCGTTTGACTGGCTTATATAAAGAGGCCGCTGGCACACTGTGGTAGCACGTCAGTGTTATGGAGCATGCAGGTAGAGATCCCACCACAATTCAGTGCCCAGCCAGTCAATGTCCTGATGTAGCAAGCACAGCCAATACATCAATAAAAGAATTTATTGCATTTGGAGCTGCCTTATTGTGGAGCCTCCTGGGATCCCACCTCACTGCACCACCTACACACACCATCCTAGCTCATAGCCACTCCACCTGGTGGGCGCTATAGTTTCATGTTAGAATTTGCGGTATCATCTTCATGCAACACACAGCCTGGATCACGACCTATGGCGCCAACGTGATGCAGTGAGTAATGAAACATTTGGTTGTTTTGAAGGCTGTCACATACATGAAAGCAAGGTGTGACTGTCATTGTAACTTGCAGGTTACCTTGCTCACGCCAGAGGAGCTGACTTTATCTGAGTTTAAGGGTAAATGGAGAGAGCAGTATTATTTTTCGTAAGGTGCCTGTACATTACAAGGCCATACTGCACCATGTACACAGTCAATACCTTGACATTGTTGTACATGACGTCAATACACTCATATTGCAATGCGGTGCAGGGAGTTTAAGTGGCTTATGATATGACATAAAGACTAATTTCTAGTGATCTTTTGGAGCTGTAATTTATTTTTGTATTATTGTGTACAATATAAAACAGAGTAAAAGTGTCGCAATGGCAGAGTGAGAAACGAAAGGTCTTTCAGAGCCGGAAGCAGTACAGATATCATGGAAAAGACAGTGCAGCTGACAGAGAGTAATACACAGCTACGTATATAGGCAGTTGACAGCTAGGGATGAACAGTCAGCATTGCTTCAGGTACCAAGGCACAAGGTGGATCCAGCGGCTGCAGGACTGATAGTTCCATTTTCTGGGAAGTCTTCTGAGGATGTGCAGTCGTTCTTAGAGGACCTTTACATGTCAGCGGAGATGGGTGGTTAAAGTGAGAGACAACTGTTGTTGATAGCAAAACTGCGGATAGTGGGAAAAGTGGAAACATATGTGCAGTGTAGAGAACTATTAAAGAATATTAGGAAGCTTTGAACAGTTGGAGAAGGGACTTTTGCGAAAAAGAAAAAAAAGAATGGCGCAAAATATTTTCAGGAGCAGGTGAGTACTATTTTGAAGAGGTATGTGGAAACAGGGGAAGATTTCACAGACAGAATAAGAAAACATAATGAACACACATACGAGTTAGGGTAGAGTGATGCATATATGCAGTTTTGTTGCAAGAAGCTGACCAGAGGGCACTAAATGCTTTTCTGAGGCAATTGCTGTTGGACATGTCAAGAAGAGAGCTTACAGGTTCACCAAAGGATCTGTATTCTGCTGTTAGGTTAGTGACGGAATGCAAAGAAACTGATATATGAACAGGACTACAAGACAGACATGGGGTATTTTCTGGAAACATTAAGTGTAAAAGAAGTGGACAGAAGGAGCGTTTACAGAGGCAGTGTCCCCAGCAACAGGGAAATAGAGGAAATGGAAGATATCAGCTGCATAATTTTGATAACGGACATAGAGGTGAACGAGGAGATGGTAAGCATCCATTAAATGCAAGAAGAAACGTGAAGTCCACCTAACGGTATTCCATTAAAAGTAGATGAAATAAATGGATATGCAGAGGTGGAGTGCACTGTAATACTCATAGATGCTGTAAGAAGTGAACAGTACGAGATTTTGTTGGACACAGGAATGCATGTGTTGGTTACCACCAAAGACTTATTCGGTCAAAGGCATTGTAACCTGACATGTTACAGGTTATGTGGGATCAAGGAAAACGATGTGAGACCGTTCAAGTCAGTGGACACAGATTTTCGTATCGGTGCTGTTCGATTTGCGCAGTTTGTGGAGGTAGTACTGCATGTAAGCGAGGGCTACAGAATGATCTTTAGGTTAATCTTTTTGTATCAAAATTGTGCTAAAATTGAGGCAATGCACAGTAGAGCTTAGTGGAATGACTTTCCAGTGAGGGATGTTGTTCCCAATATAGAACTGTCACAAGATGCATCTAGCATATTGGACAACCCAGCTGAACAGAGTACAACTGGACTAAGGCTTGATTCACATGACTGTCGCTTTGGCTGAGTGTGGAGCCAGATCTACCTGTGAATAAGTTATGTGTTGTGGAGCCTCTGGAGGTGATTGATATACTGGATCCAGCATGTTATTTTATTAAGAGAACTGTTGTATGCATACAAGAGCATTAGTGTGACAAAATGGTACCCATAAATATAGAGAATTTGGCACTGAGAAAGTGAAGTTAAGGAATAGGATGTTGATAACGAGTTTAGAAATTCCACATATTGGAGTTCATTGCCAGCAATGCCCCTGACTCAACACCATATACCAAAATGACATGAAGCACTGGTGTGTCGGAAACCTTACCACATTCCTAGGTGATGTAATAACAGAAGAGTAAACGAGTCCACAGGCCACAGGAACTGCAGTCATACCAAAAAAGTCTTTGGATGGTTCTAGACACTATGGGTTCTTCTATGAAAACTAGACCATAATCAATGCATTACCCCATACCCAACATTACTAATACCATTGATAACTGGGAAAATGTCGGCATTTTTCGACCATGGATTTGGGGAGTGGTTGCCATCATTTGGAGGTTGTTCTCAATGACCAGTTGAAGACCGTGTTTTCAGTACCAAGGAGGCCATTAGTTCGAAAGATTGCATTTTGGAATGAAAATAGCACCTGCAACGTTTCACAGATTTTTAGACTGTATGTTGAGAGGTCTGAAACTGTGTCAGCATCTAGTTTACTTAGACAATATCATTGTACTCTCAAATGACATGGAGCAGCTTAGGTAACGTTTAAAGAAATGATTTAAGAGACTGAGGGCTGCATGTCCAATGCTGAGCACAAAGAAGTGTCATTTTACATGAAGAAGTAAGATATTTAAGCCGTGCAATTAGCAACGACGGAAAAAGAACAGACCCAAGGTTAGCACAAGCTGTATGAGAGTTCCCAGTCAATAAGTCGATTAACCCTTTCGTGGTTGAGTTCGAGTGTCGGGATATATGTTACCCAGCTCTGCACGGTGCTGCCATCTACGGACGACTGTACTGAACCTAAGAAAAAAATCGGGACTGCACTGCAAAGGCAATAGAGAAGCGGTGACTACTTTTGTTGACTGGCGTGTATATATGGCCGCTGCATCGCAACTTATTTGTGTCATTCTTCAGTTTTCATCATTTCTCACTTTCCAGCGATGTCTGAAGTAAGTAATTCATCTTATTATTAACTTAATAATCATTTTTAGTACAAATACAGTGTGGAATGTATTTCTCAGCGACTGTACTATCTTATAATCGAAATAAAATTAGTGGGACACATGTGTCCCAGCAGACATTATTTGTAAAGATTAGCAAGACAATTGATTAATGGGTATTCATCCAGGAAAAAGAGGGGATCAATGCCCACTTTCTTCCCAACAAAGAGAGGAGTCTCTAGTGTGCCAGATGACGTCCGGCTCGTGAACGTAGGCAAACATGTACCGCAAGATAGTGGCACTAGGAAGCGATGCAGATTCTGCAGCACAAACTCTAAAGAGAAGAGAACAAAAGTTGTTTGCACTGCTTGTGGTGTACCACTCTGTGCCACACCATGTTTTTCTAAGTTTCATGGCATGTAAAGTTTTGTAAGTATTGATCATGTATCATGAAAACTGAAATGTAATGAATATTTTTTGCACTAGCTCTAGTCGTTCTTAGAGATTACATGCATGTATAATTTGTAGTTATTTTATTCTCTGCAAAATCCTGTTTATGGCTAAAAAAATAAAATTACAAAATCAGTCAGTCAGCAGAAAAGGTATCTTGCGTTGGTTCATGGGACATGTGTGTCCCACTTTCCTGTTGTGAAAAAATGGAGAACTTAAAAAATATTTTGGTGGTGAAAATATAATAATGGGACTGAAAAGAAACTGTTATCACCTTAATATTTTAAAAATCTGTAAAAAATGAATTTTATCCATGAAAGGGTTAAGGAACTGCAATCATTTTTGCGGATCTCAAATTACTACAAAAAATTTGTGAAAGGGTTTGCTGACATAGCACAGCCCTCACACTGTTGCTAAGTAAAGACCAGTTCTAGTATTTCCAGATTTTCAGATGGAGTTTATCCTTCCATGTAACACATCTAATCATGCTTTAGGATGTATTTTAAGCCAGGAGATTAACAACGAAGAACATTCTGTAGCCTACATGTTTGGACAGCTGAATGCAGCAAAAAAGAAATACTCATTGGAAGAGAAGCAGATTTTGTAAGGTACACAAGCTATGCTGTGGCACCATCGGTATGGTTGAAAATGACACTTTATACACTACAATCACAGTGTATGCACTGTTATTGTTCCAAGATGACCAGTTTCGACAGCCTTATGCTGCCATCATCTGATCTAAGGGGAAAACATTGATAATAATGGGGTGAAGAGAGACTACAATTCACATGATGGATATATAAAATATACAAAATTCCATGAACATTATGGAACTTGTTATAAAACTGCAATGTTACATTACATGAAGTCAAAGCATAAACCACACTCTCCATGTTTATACATCTTGATGAAAGTCCAGTCGATAAAATGTACAGAGTTGGTAAAATACACACAAATTATAAAAAAGCACATAGCTAAAATCCTCATATCGTTCATGCAAGCTAGTGGCAAACATGATTCTCACAAGCTTGACGCTCAGCACCACGCTGCTGGCAGAGAGTTGACATATAGGTGACATCTGCTACAAAGTTATCTTTCTTTCTTTCTTTTGCTGGTGACTTGTCCTGCAGAATCGCAGGGTCAGCATGGTTAGGAAAGGATTTGGCAGGTTAGTTTTAAGGGGTGGCAGGATGCCCTTCCTGCCGCCACCCCGTACCCCCCAGGACAGAATTAGTGTACCCCAGCTGTCTGCATCTAATGTAATCCATGGAATAGTGCGAAAGTGGTCAAATGTCTGCGAGTCATGTAACTGAGGCGGAACGTGGGGACCAGCCCGGTATTCACCTAACGGGATGTGGAAAACCGCCTAAAAACCACATCCAGGCTGGCCGACACACCGGCCGCCGCCGGTAATCCGCCGGCCAGATTCGAAACGGGGCTGACGCGCCTACCCGAGTCCAGAAAGCAGCGCATTAGTGCTCTCGGCTAACCTGGCGGGTCTGCTACAAAGTTATCTGTCATGCCAATAGATGGCATTTGTAGTACATGCTAAATGGTCACATATAGTGGTTACCAGTAAAGAATACTGGTGCGGTAAGCAGGAAGATACGAATGCTGGAAGTTCTGGGTCATGGTCTTGCTGAGAGCCAGGCAGTGCAGAGTGCTGACAGTGATTACAAACAATACAGAACACAATCGCAGATCAGCACATATGCTGGACCATTGCACAAGGGAATAAAGCTGGGCTGCAGGCAGTAGTACCAGCAATCTTTAAAAATAAGATTTTAAAGGAAGAACATGCTCACTTGTTATCCGGTCATGGTGAATGTAGAGTGCAAACTGGAGATGATCAAGAAATACTGACACAGAGGAAGGGAAGTGTATGTGGATCAATACATAAGGAATTATGTATAGTGCATACAGCGAGCTGACGTGATTTATAACTGAGTACCACCGCAGAGGATACCAGAACCATCAAATCCATTCAAAATGCTTGGGGTTGATGTATTAGGACCGTACAATCATATGCCAGCAGGAAACCAATTCATATTATCAGTTATATATCACTTTTCTTGGTTTGTGGACATGGTTGCGATGCTTAACCAGCAGACAGCGACAGTCGCACAAGTAGCGGTTGACAACTGAATTTTGAAGTTTTCAGTACCAGATGAAATAATTATGGGCCACGGGTATAAATTTCTTGTCTTTGTGGTAGGTTTTAATGCCATTAATAGTCCGAACTATTGTAATAAGCTATTTTCCATAATAATCTCAGTTAACATTTACTGGTTTTATGTCGCGACCACCAGCTGAGCTCGCTGCGCCGCTGCCCGCGGCGCCCAGTTACAACTCAGCGTCCGCGGCCCACAGGTCTGGCATGTTGGTGTGACCTATCGGCAAAACATTAACAGAAGTGACGCAGTCTTATGATTATGTACTGTAGCACCAACATTCTATGATTGAGAAGGCCAGTATCTGGCACGTTTTAATTTAATTTTATATTGTGACATTTCTGTAGACGTCTACATTATTATAGCCGAAACCTAGGTAAAGTTTCTCTGCTTATGCAACTGGAGGCTGAAATTCAATACAGTTTCTTTAGTTTATATGAATGCATATGTATAGGAATGTAATGAATAAACCATGTGAGAGTAAAAATGCTGTCTTTTTTTGTGAAATGGTTTGCTAGTGGCGGCAGCCTTCTGAAGAGGGAGGAAAGGTGATATCCGTCCCTGTTCTCACATTGCGATACGTCGAGGGCAAGAATAGAAGGAATGCAGGTCAGAGCAGCATTGCATTTTTTTTTTTTACCTTGAACAGTACTTAGTTACAGAAATGATGGAGAGAGCTACCGCCAGAGTTACGAAGTGTGTGAGAAGAGTAATGAGACTGACAACACTGTGAGGGATCTGACAACGCTGTGTTGTTCTACTTGTGTAGACCGGTGTGTTCATCCCTTCAAGATGCTCAATCCGTGTTGCAGCTCAGTTCAGCATTCGAGTGATTGTTGAGAACACCGACAGGGAAGTTGTGTTTTTGTCGTGTGTTATGAAACTGGAAGAACAGAATTTAGCTCAACGTTGTGCGGTGAAGTTTTATGCGGAACTTGGGGAACCCGCGAGTGTAACCTTTGAAAAGTTGAAACAGCGCTATGGGAAACATTCCTTATCAACAGCACAAATGTTTTGCTGGCACAAATCATTTTTGGAAGGCCGAGAACACGTTGAAGATGAAGATCGCTCAGGGAGATCTTCAACTTCAAAAACCGATAAAAACGTCGAACATATGCGTGCTCTGGTGACACCAGACCGTCGTTTAACAATAAGGTCGATGGGTCATCGGTTAAACTTCAACACTTTCAACTTATATCAAATTTTGATGGATGTTACACATGCGAAAGGTTTGTGCCAAAATGGTGCCCAGAAACCTCACAACTGAGCAGAATAACAGTCGAATAAATGTGTGCGTTGATCATCTTGAAAGGATTGTAATGACCAGTCCTGTAATTACAAGTGATGGTTCAAATGGTTCAAATGGCTCTGAGCACTATGGGACTCAACTGCTGAGGTCATTAGTCCCCTAGAACTTAGAACTAGTTAAACCTAACTAACCTAAGGACATCACACACATCCATGCCCGAGGCAGGATTCGAACCTGCGACCGTAGCGGTCTCGCGGCTCCAGACTGCAGCGCCAGAACCGCGCGGCCACTTCGGCCGGCCAAATGATGAAACCTGGATTTTTGAGTACGGTCCTGAGATAAAGCGGCAAAGTGAGGAGTGGCAAACTGAGACATCTTCCCGACCAAAAAAAAGCTCGAATGAGCACATCAAAATCATACAGGGATATTGTGCATAAAGAACTTGTTGCTCCAGGACAAACTGTCAACCAAGTATTTTGCAGAAATTGCCTTTGAAGGCTTAGGAAGAAGGTGAATCGAGTGAGGTTGGACGTTGCACATTAGTGGATGGTGCATAATGACAACGCCCCATGTCACAAGGTCACTTCCATCACGAAACTTTTCACCTCAAAAGGCACTCCCGTTGTTCCACAGCCCCCCTAGTCAACTGATCTGAGTCTTTGTGTTTTATTTTTTCAGAATTGAAAAAGTCTTAGAAGGACGTCAATCTGTGACTCACGAGAGCATTCAAAAGTATGTGATCCACATGTTAAAGGCCCTACCAGTTGAAGCCCTTCAGCGCTGCTGTCAAGAATGAGAACAACTAATCTGCCAGTGTATATCAGCCGAAGGGAACTACTTTCAGGAGACAAAATACAATATTGTTGTTTCAAAAAATAATAACTTAGTTAGATAAAAAATCAATCTCATTGTTTTTCTGACACATCTAATAAGATTGATTGCAGAACCCAGTAGACAAAACTTAACCATGAAGATCCAAGTGATGAACTTTCGAATAGATGGAATCGGTAACTAACATACAGCAACCCAACAAATTTACTGAACGCACAAACCGACCTAAATCGCAAAAATGTGTTGAAAACTTTATTATTGTAAATCATGAAAATCGATAAAATAACAAAATCAGAGATTCTAAGTAACACATATCCATAGTAACAGCGATAACAACATGAGTAGTATAAAACAGACAGAACACCAACATGTATCATAGACAACAGGAATTATTAGGAAAAATTAAAAACGTAAAATAAAAATCTCAAATAAAACTAAAACAAACTTTAGGTAAAGACATAAGTAGGAACAAACATATATAAAAAATAATAAAGGCAACTGAATTTCACACATCACTTATTTATAATGGTAACTATGTAAACATGTAATATCGCTGACTTACTGTCATCCAAACTGTCAGTAATATCCGATATACATCTCCAATGTACACCTGGGAGAAAGCAATAATTCCAAAACAGACAGGACATGACAGCAACGATGTTACATGCAAGATAAAACACCTAAAGATATGTTATAGCGTTTCAGATCATAGTTACAAGACCATTATATTAAGACCATCGCTTATTTATGTATTTACAGAGCACCTAACGATGGCAATATGCCGAAATGGGCTCATCGTGATTGAAATAAAATATAATCAACTTACACAGCAGTGTAGCTGGCTATAATTCATAATAATCATGTCATTAAAAGACATATTTCGCATTGCGGGCCCCAGAGAACAAAAGTGGAGAATAATGAGTTTAGGCTGAACCATGACAAAGACGTAAGTCACTACTGGCAGAAACTCTGTCACCAGTATGCTTTCTTCCACCAGAAATTTGATTTAATTTAATGAAGCAGTCGTCATGCAACATCACAGGGCACTTATTTTTATTGTGTTTTAACTTCAGATGTTGGAAATATTGGTGCTGGATTGTGATTCGAACTTAGATTTCCCGTCTTGTGTGATTTGACCCTTTCCATCATTTCGTTGTTTTCCCGAAATTCCAAACCCTTCAATGTCTCCAAGAAAAGTGCGAGTTTCGGTGTGAATGCTTGTCTTGAAAAGAAAAGCATCTTGCCATTTAAGCTGTAGAACGTGCGCTATAGACTACTGGTGAAAAACGATTGTGATTTTAATGTCTCTTCGCGCACTGAAAACAATAACTATAGACACCAATTCGACTCCCTGTCTGTCACAGAAATTTTCGTCATGATATTTCTAGTTCAAACATGAGCACATCACGTTAATGATTAAATAAACCGATATTTAATGTATGTTCGTCGTTAGGACAGAACAGCTATAGGTACAAGATTCGAATCCCGGCGAGGCAAAACTGTTTGCTCTCGTCATTTCAGCTTCGATCATCTTGCTACTGGCGAAAAAATTCGATATCTGGCATTTCATTGGGCTTACAATATTTAAGATCTTTCGTGATTAGTTAACAGGGACAATAGTTACTGGTAGCAGTCCTGGGTCTCGGGCCAGCACACATTTATTCGTCATCTCATTTCATTTGAAATGTCACGTATTGTAACAAATTTGAATTCACAAGCGTTGTTCAGAAATGGCTCTGAGCACTATGGGACTTAACTTCTGAGGTCATCAGTCCCCTAGAACTTAGGCCTATTTAAACCTAACTAACCTAAGGACATCACACACATCCATGCCCGAGGCAGGATTCGAACCTGCGGCCGTAGCGGTCGTGCGGTTCCAAACTGTAGCGCCTAGAACCGCTCGGCCACCTCGGCCGGCTACAAGCGTTGTAGTCGGTCTCTTCTATAATAACGTGTTTTCTGATATTTGCAGTATCGCGGTATTAATTTCCATCTGCACTGATTTCCATACAGAGCTGTGTTCTCTAGCGGTCTCTTGTGGTTCTGTAACCATTCTGTTTAATCAAACCGCTGTACCGAGAAGAGATTAGAGGCCCTGCAAGGAAGTTAGATTAATGATTATAAGGAATCCGCCTCGATTGCAAATAGAAACCTGATGTTGACCTAAGTTTCGGCGCGGATAACTACGCCTTCTTCGGAACACACTAAAACTACAAACTGCATAAAGAGACATGGTCCAATATTATTATATTGGGCGTTCTGTAATAATATTGGAGCATGCCTCTTTAGGCAGTTGGTAGTTTTAGTGTGTTCCGAAGAAGGAGTGGTTATCCGCGCCGAAACCTTGGTCAACATCCGATTTCTATTTGCAATCGAGCGGATTCTTTATAATCATTAAATTATTCACGATTTCTGACACGCTACAATGTTAAAAGTTCTGAAGTTAGATTACGTGGCTGCATGCAAATGAGGCCGAACTAAAATAACATCGTTCGGATACTTTTGAGCACGATATTATAATGGATACAGAGGAGGTAAGAAACTGGAAGTTGTGGGGTTGTAGACGAACATGAAAGAACTGAGTAAGACAGTATGGTGTCCCAAAGAAAGAAGCAAAGCTAGAATCCAGCTTGTCGTTGACTTCTAGGTCATTAAAAATGTCTTGAACTCAAGACAAGAATGAGTCAAATCCCCTTTTGGTCATACCGAAGTAGGTTTCCAGTATTTTGTCTAAGCATTTCAGAAGAATACTGGGATGTTTCCTTCGATAAAATCGTGGACGATTCATTCTCCCAGTTCATCATGAGATAATGTTCTTTCTCCAATATCCCAGCCGACACGATATATTTTCCATCTCTTTCGGCGCATAAAGTTTGAAATTAAGGAATATTATAACATTTGAGTGGGAAAGATACGAAATTAAGGAATATTACAATATTAACTATATGCGTGGAAAGAATCTACGTACTAAACTGGCAATGCGTTAGGACTCGTGCTAAGGAGTCCAGAAGTAGTTAATGAGGAGTTGAGGCTCTTGTGAAAGGAAAACTACAGGAGGAAGCGGAGGAGGAGAAACAGAGAGAAGGTGAGTTGTTCTCGGCCTATCAGCTGAGTGGTGGCGTCGTCTTGTCGCAACGTTTCAGTGAGTTTCGTACCCATCATCTTCTGGTGAAGTGCCGGGATGCTGCTGCTGCTCTCATCTGTTACTTTTCCCTCTTTGCGGAAGTGTTTTGGGGAGTTTGTAGCCTTGCGGGTTTTACTCCACTTGGTACTTGTGTGTGTGTATATTTCTGTGATTTTGGTTCTGTGTGATATGATGATTGTTATGTGTGTGTCTGGTACTTGCTGGGGTTGGCGAGATGATTGATATCGGGAGAGGGGGGGGGGGGGAAGAGGATCAGGAATTGGGTGTGGGGATTTTCTCTTCGACTAAGTCTTCGAAGATCGTCATTGGGCGTTTGTGCTTGTCACGGGAAATGACATACAGACCTAGGGAGTGGATGAGGACGCTTCCTGACCTGGAAGAGCTTTCATAGAAGGCCGTTGCCAAATCTTGGAAGCGCTCTTTTAGG